>NW_027555847.1:115989621-116124621 GCF_003287225.1 Phascolarctos cinereus
AAATTATAAATCACTCCAATATCTTTGCTAAGAAAACCCCAAATGGGGTCATGAAGAGTCAGACCCAACTGAAACAATTGAACCCCAACAATGTTTGTTTATATATAAATATATGCCATAGTCAATGTCATATTCTTTCAACTTAAAACAGGGGCCTTTGCATTTTTCTCCTTTTTTATTCCTTTCTTTACTTCCACTCCATTTTTGTACTTTCCTCAAAACTGGGCCCAAAATTACAAGTTGTTTTCAGTGTCTTATCTTCAATTGTATGTATTGGAAGGGTGAATGTCTAGAAGTGATTTTAGCAAACCGCCCTTATAAGAGGGATTACAGTCTGGTGAAACCTAAAGACTTCTTTTCAGAATATTGTTTTTAAAAATAATTGAAGGAAATGCTAAATTTCAATTACAGAGGGGAAAATAAACATGTACTTTTTCTAACCAAGTCCACAGACCCCCTAATATATGTGTGTGCATGTGTATATATAAACAATATTATACAAATATTATATAATGCATTCTACATATATAGTGAATATATGCATATTTACATGTGTATATGTTTATATGCATTGTGTATACACATATATGTATATGTGTATATATACATGTATATATCTATCTATCTATAATATATATACATATGCAGATGTACATGTGTATACACAAACATACACTATGGCTTAAAACTTTGTGTCCCTGGCCAAGTCACTATCTCCCTATATGAATCAGTCAAGTCCCCTGGGAGTAGAGTGCTGGACTTGGAGTCAGGAAAACCTGAATTCCTATCTGGCCTTGGGCACTTACTGTGTGACCCTTTATGAGTCTCTTAACCTCTCTGTACCATAGTCTCTTCATTTCTAAAATGAAGAGGTTGACCTCAGTGGCTTCTAAGTTTTCTTCTTCCTCTAAATCTATGATCCTATAATCCTCTTGGTCATAACTGTGTTGCTCTCTGTACTGGTGGAAGGATATCTTTGTGACAATTCAATAGTAGATCCTTCCAGTATTTATATATGGCCCAAAGCTAATTCAAGGTGTCCTACCTCCCTGAAAAGAAAAAAAAAAAAACAACTAATCTCAGGGTTAAAACCTGGTTTAAAGAGATACAGATTAAGGGGTATAGATGGTGAGATAATATACAGTCTAAATTCAGGAAATATTCAATCTTGATAAGTCTCTTGCTATATTTTTTTTCCACATACTGCCCTCACTGGTATATTCCACATACTATCCTCCAAAGATAGGCATAGGCATGAGGGTATGAGGCATTTATCAGTTAACCCCCAGACAGTAGACGAAGAATCTCACACAGACTCTTCGTCAGTTCATTTCATAGCACATGAGATACCACAGAGAAATAACAACAAGGCATAAGAAAATGATTTGGCTCCACCGACACAGAAGAGTTGGAAAGCACCTGCTTGTGTAAACACTGTTTTGGAGTCCAAACATAGCACATACTCACTCTCAGATGAGTAAGTATGTCTAAGTAATGGGTGAAGAAAAAATGTATATGATGTAACTCTGCGTCAGAAAAACTTCAATTCTGTATTTGCTATTGACCCACAGCAAAAATTATGAGTTAGTCATTCTTTACTTGGCCTCCACAATAACAAATAACTGGTTTGATAAGAAAAAAAAAACCTTTCCATTTCTTTGACTTTTTTGCAGTCAACTAGACTTTTAAGGGTCATCTTTCAGAATTCTTCCACTTCCTTATCCCAGTAAAATTTTAAAAAAGGAAAGAAGGAAGGAAGGAAGGAAGGAAGGAAGGAAGGAAGGAAGGAAGGAAGGAAGGAAGGAAGGAAGGAAGGAGAAGGAAGGAAGGAAGGAAGGAAGGAAGAATTTGTCAAAGGAAAGAAGGAAGGAAGAATTTGTCAAATGCCTACTATGCCTTCTATGTTTTAAACAATTTGCTAAGTACTTTAAAATATTACCTCATTTGGTCTTTAGAACAATCCTGGAAGGTATTATTGTCCCCATTTTATAATTGAACAAAGTGAGGCAGATAGAGGATGAGTGACTTGCCCAAAGCTGAATAACTAGTAATATTTGTAAAACAATTTGCAAATGTTAAAGTGCTACATAAATGATAGCTATTATTGCTGCTATTGCTGCCGCTGCTCTCAACCACTCCTATTTCCTTCTATTCATGTTCACATGACAAAATCTCAAAACCTTCACCAGCCTGGTCACCTTCATTTACATTGCCTCAGATTACAAATTTATTTCATATGATATGCCTCCAGAATTGAATAAAATACTCTGGTGGTGGTCCGATCAGACCAGAATACAACAAGACTCTCATCTCATTAGTGTTGGATACAATGTCAATCTTAATGCAGCTTGAAATCAAATTACCTTTTATGGCTGTCAGATTGTACTATTGTCATACATTGTGCTTGAAGTCCATTAATAAACCCACTTTTCCTTTTTCAGATGAACTGCTCTGTAACCACATCTCCTCTATCACATACTCAAAAAATAAGAGTTTTTGGAACCTAAGTATTCAAAATAAAATTCAGTATAAAGTCTGAACATTTCATCTTATTAGATACAGTCCAGTGTTCTAGATTATTGACATATTTTTGAATTCTAACTCTGGCATCCAATGTGTTCTCTATCCCTTGTAGCTTTCTGCCATCTGCCAACTTGATCAGCATGCCATCCATGTCTTCATCTAAGTCATTGATCAAGATGTTAAACAGCATAGTGCCAAGCCAACCTTGCTGGAGCATTCATTCCACTACAGAGAGCTTTTTAAATTGAATTGAAGCCAATGATGACTATCCTTTGGGGCTAGCTGTTTGACTAGTTCTAAATCAACTTAACTGTCCTATCATCTAGCTCACCTCTCTCTGTCTTGTCTACAAAAATAACATAAAAACTTTATCAGGTGTTTTGCTAAACATCCAGGTATACTACAACAGGATTCTTTTGATCAAGTAATCCTGGGGGTAAGAAAAGGAAATTATGTTAGTCTAGCATGACATGCTCTTGATGAAAGCATGGTGTCTCTTTGTGATACTGCTTCTTTTATCCAAAGAGATGATCCACTCCTTTAATAAACCATTCTAGAATTTTTATAGGATTCAAAGTAAAGATCACAAGTTTATAGCTTATATATTCCACTCTCTTCCCTTTTTTTGAAAACTCAGGACCATATGTCCTTCTGAAATCCCTGTCTATTTTTTATATTTTTTTTAGGATCTTTCAAAGTTCACTGGCAGTGCATAAGCAGTCACAGGAGTAGTCTTCTCCCTTGATCCTCCTCTCTCCCCAATATTTTTTTTTAACAAAGGAAAACCAAAACCAACCCTTTGGTTTTCTTTAGAATTCCTCTCCAGATTCATCTCTCTTTGACCTTGGGCATTCCTGATATTATAGAACTGTGCCATGCTTTTGCATTTGTCTCACCCGTGCTTGAATTGTCTATGTATTTCTTTTTAAAAATGCAATCTGGCACACGCATTCCCTGCATAGCTACATCTTTAGACTTTAGACTTTACACTTGTGCCCTCAGAATGAAATTCTGAGGAGCTTTTTATTTCTCCTGGGCTGAGCTTTCCTGTAGAATTTTAGTCTCTCTGATCTTGCCTATCCTTTCTTAGCAAATTTTGAAATCTTCTCTCTAAAATATCTGGAGTACGTTCCAGCCAATTCCTTTTTTTTTTCTCCTCTACCACGAATTCTAAAGTGGAGCAGTCAGTGTAACTCCCTGCCCCACAACATTCTTCTCATTTTTACTTTAGATCTTTCCTAGTTGGGGAGAATCAAGTCTAAAATATTAGATTCCCTCGTTCTCTATTTTACCTTTTGAAGGGTAAAATTATCCAAAAAAGTCAGAAAAATTATTGTGTGCTCTGATTTTGTGAAAGAGAGCTCAGGAAGATCTTTAAATAAGTAGAAGTCCCTCATCATTACTACAGCATGCCTCTATCTAAGGCCTATAAAGCATTTCCTCCATTCATCTATTTCATCTTTTTTTCTCCAGTATACTTTGATGACAATGTAACTCCTTTTTTTTTTTTGGCTTCAATTGACCCTCATTTAAATGCTATCCAATACATGTATCCTCCTAGTTGCTAAATTTCCTAACATTAATGAGCCTTCATATTATATTAATACACCCTCTCACTTTTACCCATTCTGTTCGTTTTTAGTAAGGGTATTAATTTTCCAGAGTCGTATTCTAGTCAGAGTTCCTATCCTTCCAAGTCTCACTGATGACTATATCAAAGTCAACTCCTTGCATTAGGATTTCTCATTCACTTTGTTTATTTACCTGAACTTTAAGCATTAGTATATATGTGTTTGACACCTTGGGTTTTATTGCAGGATCCTTTTGTGGATTTTGTTTTTCCTCCAGTAAATTTCTGAGTGTCATCATTATTATTCTTTTCTCTATACTGCAACTTGATAGATATTTGTAGGCAGTTTTCTCCATTCTTTCCCCCCTCCCTTAGCCCTTTTTTCTGTTTAGTCTTCAAATGGTAATGACTGCCATTCAATTTATTTATCAAATTATAAATGGATTATTCTTCTGACTCTTCCAGATAACCTCATAGGTCCCTTCCTATTCTAATGTATGATCCTAGGGCTAAGATCCTGATTTTCTAACCTTCACATTTTGTTCTGAAAGTCTAATGTTATGGAATATAATTATTAGGGAGAATATTGGAGGGGGAATAAAAAGAAATGGAAACATAATAAAAGTAACCTAAAATCTTAATTTGGATTTTAGAAGGGAATGCCAACATTTGAATCAGCTCTAAAGCTACAAGGAAATACAAGATATAGAATTCCAATGCCATATCTCAAAACATACCAAAATATAAAAGTTACAATATACTTTCTACCATAGGCAGTTAAGTCCTGACTTTAACACAAACTACATAGTCTTGAGCAAGTTACATAAATTCTAAAATATCAAATAAAATGAAAAATTATCATGCTCTCTAATGGGTACTTCTTAAGGAAATTGCTTAGTAAACTGTAAAGTACTGTAAGAGTTATGAGATCAGCAGCAGCAACCATGACATAGTCAATAGACAACTGGTCTTGGAGACACAAAGACCGTCTCAAGGTCCACTTCAGATGCAGGTTCTCTGTGTGACCCTGGAAAAGTCATTTCCCTTCTCCATGCTTCAGACAACTCTCTTAGACTACAAGATAGAGTAATGGGGCCAACCTGCTTTGGCAGAGGAAGAATAAAATTACATACCCAGTCTCTCTCCCTATTATTTAATAAGTTTGCTTTATAACTTTCAGTTTTATGCAGAAAAATGTCTATGAAAGTGAATTTACTTGTATTCTTATATTCTTAGTCTAAAAGAATGGCATTTTCCTGTTTCTCAAAGAACCTGGCCCTGCTTAGACCATCATAACCAATTTGGGAAGTTGGAACAAAAAAGTAAACAGAACAAAGGAAATTATGTGAAAATGCCCCACTTTGCTTAGCTATGAGAACAGTACTTAAGCAAAGAAAATTTATTTTTTACCATATGAGTTATTTACATGAACTTTATTTTAACTAAATGTCTTTGAACAGAAGTTTTCAACATGTAATTTTTTTTTTGTGAGTCAAGAGGCACTTACAAATTGATGAGGTAATATTTATACTATTCCAATGCAACTTAACCATAATTGGAAAAAAATCCAATACACCAAATTATGCAATAAAAAAATTAACTGACATTATTTTAACAATGTGTAGACATAGCCTGAAATAACCAAGAATTTTCTTCAGACAACAGTGTGAGGTAAATAGATGTACAATCCATATTCCTCAGATTATAAGGTCAGAAGAGATGTTATAGACCAACTCTCATTTCGCAAAAGAGAAGCAGAGGCCCAAGAAAATGAAATGGTACACTTATATTCCAATCCACATACTTGGGTTCCATGACTACCACTATTCCTCCCTGAAAACTACAAGAGATACAAATCTGATGAATTTAGTAGAATATGTAGTTGTGTCACAAAATAACACTCATCAATGTAACAAATATCTTCAGTTATTGCATACTAAGCAGATTTTTATATTTTAAAAAACGTATAAGCTACTGTCCCATTTCTTTTCAAATATTCTAGCCAACCTCATTTAAAATTCCTGACCTCACAGATAAATTCCATGACTTTTTAAAATGTTTATCAGTTTATATCTCCAGTTGAACTATAAAATCATAATGTCTACTATATAGGCAAACAGTATACCATGGTCTTTTTTTAATATAACAAAGTATGTAGTCTCAAAAATTAACCTATACAGAAAAGACTAGAATGAAATGGGTTAAAAGCAAATCTTTTTTTTTTTTTTTTGCTGGTGGACTTCCAAAAACCAAAGAAAATAAGTCATGAACAAGTAATGTTAAAATCACAAAACTATCAAATGAGTGACTTAATATACCCTACAGGAGAAAAAGATTCCATGTTAAAGGAATTAAAGTTGTTTTTATCTAATCTGTGGTACAACAAGGACTATATAAAATGAATGATTTTGACAGACATATTTGAATCATAGATAAATTATCTATGTGGTGTTATAAATATAGTACCCCTAAAGGATGATATAAAACCAAGGAGAAAGAAATTCAAGGCTATAGATGACTTCTGTGACAAGAGTGAGAGGTTAACTCGCCAATTAACTGGATTTATTTCTGGAATTAGCCTAATGTGCTTGGAAAGTCAAAGGGAAGATGGATTTTTATTATTGTTTCCTTATATGAGTTTCTCGAGGACTACTCCTCCCAAAGAATTTGCTGTATGTTCCAGGTCCCATTATAATTTAAACTTCCATTTCTATCTGTAAGGTGTTTTATTTTTTTGACTTAAACTGAAGCCTAAATGTTTGGGATTTTATTTAACATTCATACCATTCTGATAAACCACAATTTACCGAGCATTCCCATATCCCCTTCCCTCTGAAAAAAAAACAAACTGTGGATTCTTGTCATTTTTCATTTTATAAACAGGCATAGCATATCTGTTACCTTTCCCTGACTTCCTCCCTCACTTCCATTCCAAAATTTCTTTTTTATTAATATACATTAAGTACATGACCATGCAGAAATTTAGTGTTTTAACTAAAGCATAAAATAAAAAAAGATCACTTTATAGGGTTAAACCAAAAGTTTCACTTTTAATGCCAGCCATTGTGTCTGCTTTAAGATGGATAGCTTATTAAAATGGGCCTTTTCCAAATAGGCTCATTCAAATGCCACCCTGCATTAAATAAAGCTTTTAAGTACTACATTTATAGCATTATACATTATTATAATATTATGTGCAGGTTACCATCCATTCTTGAAACACTTTACATGTCACCCAAATGTCATGCATCCTCTTCTCCCAGTTGTTCTCTAATCATATCATGCCCATTAATCACATGTAGTTAGTTTTTCCACTCATTCTGTCAGTGCCGAAAGATGAGTGACTACTGATTTGGGACTAATGAATAGTCAGAACCACTAGGGGAGAGTGGACAATACAAAAAGTTCCTAGACATGGAGGATGGCAGTGATGGTGAGGGAACTAACTGGAGGCAACCCCATATAAGGATCTGCTAAAGGAAATGGAGATGATTAGCCTGGGTAAAAAGAATTGTAAGAAGAGATCGTAATGACTATTCCCAAAGATTTCAAAGGCTTCCATCTGGAAAAAGTACTTCCAAATTGGCTTGCTATTTAATAGGAAATTCACAAGATATGAAAAAGTTTACTAAACCAATATGGACATTGTGTCCAAAGTAAATGTTATCTGGGAGAGATAGAAAGTTGATACGTGACTGAGTCTTTGGGCCCATAGACATCATTGTGAGATGACCCATACAAAGATACCTATAATACATATACTATCTGGCCTTAGACATTTATTAGTTGTGTGACCCTGGGCAAGTTACTTAACTTTGTTTGCATCTGTTACCTCATCTATAAAATGAGTTGGAAAAGGAAATGGCAAACCACTCCAGGGTCTTTGCCAAGAAAACCCCAAATGGGTTAATGAAGTCAGGCACAACTAAAAAATGGCTGAACAAGAACAATATAACCTTTAAACAGTGAGTGCATTAGAAGTGACAAACAAATTTCTACGTGATATATAAAAACTATGTTTGTTGCCAACCAAGAAAGGGATAAAAAAAATTATTGCAAAATATTAATGCAATTAAAATGGCATCATTTGATGTAATACTTCTGTATATTTTCTATCATGAAATAATCATAATATAAATATAAAGCTAGAAAGGGTTTTAAAGGTAATTTAACTCAATTCTTTATTTTGCAGATGAGGAAAATGAGGCTGAAAAAGTTTGAGTGACTTACATAGGGCCCCATAGCTAGTATATATTCACTTGTAGAAAATATCTCTTCCTAATGCTGCTTTGAGACTAGTGCCTTGAATTTCCTCAGAGACAGTATCATACACTAAAGGAGATGAGACAAAAAAGGTGACTTAAGGCAGAGGAATTTTGCTGTCAGCACCAAAAGATTTCTTTCCCAGTTATTGATGGGAATCCTTTAATTGTTTTAGTTAGCATTCCTGGTAGAGTGCTTTTTGTTTTCCATCATATATTGCTAAGCCAAGGACAATCCTGATGAAGTTGTTATGATGCGACATACCACTAGGAGGAAAGTTGATTTTCTCATTAACCAACAGTGTCAACCTTGGCCACCTTGAGAGTTACAAGGCACATTATTATGAGTATGGAAGAAGGGAACTTGAACATTAAGAACCCCAAAGTGCAAACAGACTGGAAATGAGATATAATGATTTATGAAATGGGCAACTGTAACAAATAATACAAGACTTCACCATGGCACATTTTGGAACTACAGAACATGGTGTGATTACATTCATTGCAAGTGAGGTTAATTAATGAGCCACTTCATCAGTGTGAAATGTCATTATCCAGGAGTATCCAGGTATACATACACCCACATGCTTGTCTCACAAGCCAACTGGGAGCTAAAAGCGTAATGTTTACTAGCAATTACTTGTATGTGGACAGAACCAATCAGAGGAAGATGATGATGATAAATAACTCTAAACATTATAACAATTTTTAAGGGGGGGAGGGAACATTTGTCTATATCTGTAACCTGAATAGATAAATGGTATTCAATAAAACTGATAGAATAACAATGAAATCTAGGAAAATAGTGACCATAGTCTGCAGACTAGATAGGTGATATAAGAATTATTTGGAATATTAGACTGTAGGTCAGCATCTTCTAGGAGGTTATCTATCCAAAAGCTTAATGGATTGATACAGAAGGTAGAAATTATGCATCCATGATTTTATCCATCCTTTCCCAAGAAATGGTTTCTATTCAATAGAGACCAAGCAGGATCAGAGTGGTATAGTAGAGAAGGCTAGGGATTTGCAGACAGAGGCTCTGGTTCTATAACTTACTACCTGCGGAATTTACCTTGTTTCTTGGCCTTCAGTTTCCTCATTTGTAAAATGTGGTTAAATTAGAAGGTTTCTAAGAGCCTTTCTAGTTATAAATCAAGGACCTAGGGAGATGGATGGAAGAATGAACAAGTGGAAGGAAAGAAGGAAGGAAGGAATGAGGAAGGAGAGAAAGAAAGAAAGAAAGAAAGAAAGAAAGAAAGAAAGAAAGAAAGAAAGGAAGGAAGGAAGGAAGGAAGGAAGGAAGGAAGGAAGGAAGGAAGGAAGGAAGGAAGGAAGGAAGGAAGGAAGGAAGGAAGAAGGAAGAAGAAAGAAAGAAAGAAAGAAAGAAAGAAAGAAAGAAAGAAAGAAAGAAAAAGAAGAAAGAAAGAAAAAAGAAAGAAAGAAAGAAAGAAAGGAGGAAGGAAAGAAAGAAAGAAAGAAAGAAAGAAGAAAGAAAGAAAGAAAGAAAGAAAGAAAGAAAGAAAGAAAGAAAGAAAGAAAGAAAGGAGGAAGGAAAGGAAAAGAGAGGAAAGGAAAGAAGGAAGGAAAGAAGGAAAAAATGAAGAAGGAAGGAAGGAAGGAAGGAAGGAAGGAAGGAAGGAAGGAAGGAAGGAAGGAAGGAGGAAGAGATGTCTCAAAGGTTTTTTAACTCTAGAAAATGAAGATCAGATTATGATTTCTAGTAGGCTAAATTAAGTTAAATTAGTCAAAAAGGTACCTGCTTAGGGTAAAAGATGGTTTTGTTTGGAAAGTGGAAGAGGGAAGAACTTCAGTCTGGAGTTCTGTCTTTGGAGTAAAACTAAATAAATAACAATATTTTGTACTTTTGCTGCTTTAACCAGAAAAGGCTAATACATGGGGATCTGAAGCTATTCCAGAAACTACAATGAGAAATATATTATTTTTATATAATCCAATCAAATGAATGCATTCAGTACACACATGCCAATCAGATCACACATGCAATTTAATAAGTGCATCCACATGGATTTCCTCTCTAAATCTCTCTTGTATTTTACATGTAAAACCATTAGGTTTTTTTGTAACCACTTGTTTACATTGTAAAAATATTTGCTTTTCCTCTGGCGTTAATTGTTACACTTGACTATTAATTTTAATTTATTTAGTGATCTCTTTTTAATATTACAATTGAATGAAACAATTTCAGGAATTCTTATGATAATCAGGAGGCATGCATTAGGCACTTTAAAGCTGAGAAGTTTTCAAACACTGAGAACAGAAGGTCAATAATTTATTCCTTCATATGAGGTTACTGTTTTTTAAAAATTTAAAAACATTGAGAAGGTTGTATATTTGGGGATGAATTTTAGTTTTTCTATACCTTGCAACACCTCATTAGCTAGAAATTACCATAGCAATGAAAACGTCACCAGATCGCCTTACACTTTTTCAAGAAATTCAATTCAGGAAAACTAACGGCATCCCTGGGAGGAGTAAACTTTCATCTGTCTAAGGCTTAGTTTAGATTAGGCCAAACACAGAACAGCTGGCTAGTTGGACTATCTTTAAGTTCAAATAAGCCTTAGAAATTGCTTGGGACATTGAATGTTAACATCTGTAAATTAAAGACTTTTCCAAAGTAAAAATAGTTATTTTTAGTAACTATGTTGGTGATAAGATTAATCAGTGAAGTGGCATCCTGGCATATTGAATAAAGTTCTTGACTTGATGTCATAAAGATGAAGATAAATCCTGCCTCTAATATTTTCTAATCGTTATCAACTTTACACGTATTATGTGTATATATATGTACTATATGTATATATATATATATATATATATGTATGTATGTATGTACGTATATGTGTGTATGTATATTTATATGTGTGTATATGTGTGTCTGGGTCACCAGCCTGTATCACAGTGCCTGAAACATAGTTTATTTTAATTAATTAATTAATTAGTTAATGCTTATTCATTCATTATAGAGGAGATGGAATCTGTTCTGTCAGAGGAAGTTGTATCCATTAGCAATAAAATGGCTTTGATGTACTGACATGTTAATCCGACTATAAACACATTTACCTAATAAATAACTCTAAGTAGTATTAGATTGGGCACCCTGATAGCTTTGGACTCAATGAAAAATGAAAGTGTGGGAGGAAGACATTTCCTCAAACTATTCAGTACAGTACAGATATGTAATTCAACATTGCCTCTCAAAGATTATGTGGGAGTTTACCTATGTCTCCTAAGAGTCATCTCTTCATAATGTTGAGGTTGAAGTCAATGTCATCTTTATACCCACTGTCTTCATACAGATCTAGAAAATGGAATTTTGGCCTGCAGAAAGCATATGCTATCAGTTTGCAGTCTTTTCATTTCCTGTTTGGGGCCACCCCTTGCCCTGTATGATCCATAAATCTATACCATAGGTCACTTGAGCCTAAGCTTGAAAAATTGCTATCAGCTCACTATGCACCTTCTTGCCTTTTTGGTATTTTATGATGTTCAGTATAGAGATTTGGGGCTATACATGTTTATAAAGATATGTTTCAGGATCTTCTTAATGGCATACCAGAGCTGTTTTCTCTAATGGAAAAAAAACCCTTTTGGTTTAGTAAAACATAATTCTAAACTTTTTTCTCTAGGAATTTACTCAGATAATTTTAATATCCTATAAGAATGTAGTTAAAATTTCTAGAATATTAATGTTACCTTCACATATATTTAGGCAGCATTATATGATATCTGTTAGATTTATTCTGAGATCCTTTAGGAATGTTACAGAGAACATCCAGACATTTCTGAGTTATTTCATTAGCAGGGAAAGATTTTAGTAGTAATCTAAAACTAATTTTGAAAAAAAAGTTTCACAAATATTAGAGGATGTTAGGTTAGTCCCCACTGTGCCTATTCACTAGCAGCCAACTTTATTTTTAACCTTCAATTCAATTCAACAAATTATATATTAAGCACCTGCTATATGTAAATTACTGTGCTGGGAAGGCAGAAAGAAAGACAAGTCCAATAGAAACCCCACTTTTGAGGTACTTATAATCTCATAGGAAAGGATAAGTATACAAATATCCTTTATGAAAAAGAAATATTAAAAGTCTTAGGCAGATTTCAGACTACACAGAACAGTCTGGAATGGGGAGCTAAAAAGTACGTGAATATAAAAAGATGATGTGGCCCAAACTTATTTCATCTAGTCAAACCCACTAATGGTATAGATAATGGGTTGGACCAAGTCATTGGATCATAGATTTAGAGTTGGAAATGACCTTGGCTATCATCCAATCCAACCATCTCATTTAACAGATGAGAAAATAAAGGTCTAGAGAGGTCCATGATCACTCAGTTAGTAAGTGGCAGAGAGAATTTGAATCTAAATCTTCTATATTTCTTGATCTATCCTTTCCTTCCTGAAGAACAAGGAACAAAAATGAGTGGGAAAAGTTCTGCAATATTAGCAAAAATATCAAAAAAAGTCTGACATATACATACAGTTTTCTGCATCCATGTTCTTCCACTGCGATATAGTGAGAGCTGCATTTCACCACGTTATCGTTGTCACCATGTAATCATTGACCCTGGTGTGTTTTTTTTTGGCTGTTTTTAGTGCAAAAATTGGTTTGTTGTCTTTTATTGTGTAATCACATGGTATACTTCTGTTCATCATGCCGCTTAAAAGGTAAACAGAGAAGCAATGTATGCACCAGTGGTGTATGGATACACATTTATCTCTTGAAGTCTAGAATTTCTCAGCATATGCAAATAGTTAGTATTCAGTTTTAATATATTGGCTACTGACTGATCAGGGTGGTAGTTGCTGAAGGTTGGGATGGTTGTGGCAATTTCTTTTTTTTGTTTTTTTTTTTGGTTTTTTTTTTTTTAGTGAGGCAATCGGAGTTAAGTGACTTGCCCAAGGTCACACAGCTAGTACATGTCAAGTGTTTGGTCTGAGGCCAGATTTGAACTCAGGTCCTCCTGACTTCAGGGCTGGTGCTCTATCCACTGCACCACCTAGCTGCCCCTGGTTGTGGCAATTTCTTAAAATAAAACAATGATGTTTGTCACATTGACTCTTCACTTGAACACTTAGAGGTCATTGTACAATTATTAATTGGCCTGATTTCAATATTGTCATGTCTCAGAATAGGGAAGTCCCCACAAAAAAAAAAAAAAGGAGAGAGAAGGGGAATGGCCTGTTGTTGGAGCAATCAGAACTTACACAATATTTATTGACTGAGTTTGCTATCTTATATGGTCATGGTTCATGGTGCCCCAAAACAATTACAATTGTACCATCAAAGTTCATTGGTCATCAATCACTATGACAGATAAAATAATAATGGAAAAAGTTCAGAAAATTGTGAAAATTACAAAATGTTACACAGAGACACTACATAAGCATATGCTATTGGAAAAATGGCTCCAATAACTTGTTCAATCCAGAGTTGCCACCAATGTTCAATTTGTTAAAAAAAAATACAGTCACTGAAGTACAATAAAGCAAAGTGCAGTAAAATGAGGTATGCCTGTATAGTTCAGCACACTCTGTCTCATGTGTAGAATATGGGGCCAAATTTGGGCATTATAATTTTTGAGCATTCCATTTTGATTACTGGAACCTTCTGCAGAACATACTCTCTGACTCTGTGTGTACCTCAGGGCTCTGTCCTGGACCCTCTTATCTTCTCCCTCTATGGTATTTCACTTGGTGATTTGATCAGCTCCCATGTATTTGACATTCTCTATGCTGATGATTCTTAAATCTACATTTCCTGTTCAAATCTCACCCCACCTCTATTTTCTCATCGCCAACTGCCTTTCAGTTTGAATTGGATGACCACTAGACAGCTTAAACTCAAGGTGCCCAAAACAGAACTCAATATCTTACTCTCTAAATCCTCCCCCAACAGCCTTCCCTATTACTATAGAAGGCAACATCACACTCCCAGTCCTTTTGGTTCACAACCTAGTATCCTCCCAGATTTCTTACTATCTTTCATACCTCCATATTCAAGGTGCTGCCTAGACTTCTCGATTTCCCTTTTGCAACTTTTCTCTTCTGTCACTGCCACCACTGTGGTACAGGTACTCATCACTTTATGTTTGTATAATTGCAATAGTCTGCTGGTGGGTCTACTTGCCTGAAATCTCTCTGTATTCCAATCCAGCTTCCATTCAGTCACAAAAGTGATTTCCCTAAGCACAAGTCCAAGTATGTTAGTCATGTCATTCCCCTATTCAGTAAAGTCTAGGGGCTTCCTATTGCCTTCAAGAACAAATTTAGAATGCCATGTTTGGCATTTAAAGACCTTCATAACCTAGTCCCCTTTCCAGCCTTCTTATACCTCACTCTCCAATACTCTTTAATTCATGACACTGGGCTCCTGGCTGTTCCCTGAACAAGCTGCTACATCTCTTCACTTAGGGCATTATCTCTGCCCATCCCCTATGCCTGGAATGCTCTCCCTTTTCCACATTGACTAATGACATCCCTGGCTTCTTTTCAGTCCCAACTAAAATCCCACTTTCTATAGGAAGCTTTCCCCTACTCCCATTAATTCCTATGCCTTCCCTCTTTTAATTATTTTCTATTTAATTATTTCCTGTAGGTAGCTTGCTCTGTATTTTTTTTTGTTATTTACACGTTTTCTCTCCGGTAGATTTTAAGCTTCATGAAGTGGGGACTGTCTTTTGCCTCTTTCTATAACTACAGCTCTTAGCACACTGCCTGGAACATAGTAGGTACTTAATAAGTATTGATTGATTAGTTTTATTTTTATTATTGTTTTCTGTGTATATTATTGAAGTCATTGTACATGTTTTCTTTCTGTGCTTGCATCACTTTGTATCACTTCATTTATCTCCCTAAGCATTTCTGTATTCAACATATATTCATTGTTTCTTATATCACAATAATATCTCACCACATTATTCATGTACCAAAGCTGTTTAGCTATTCGCCAGTCATTTGAGCAGTTCTTTACAATTAGGTATAGTGGATAAAGAGCTAGTCATGTAGCCAAGATAACTTCTATTCAAGTCATACCTAGGCAGAGGTCAAAGAGGGGGGAAAGAGAGAAAGAAAAAGAGAGAGAGAGAGAAACAGACAGACAGACAGACAGAACAGACTATGTGATACTAATGAAGTTTATTTAATGTCTTGGCATTCTAGGAAACTTTGAGACTATGATTTGCAGAGAAGGTGCTGAACTCCATTGGTAGAAGCAATTTCCTCAGTTGAGAATTTCCTATACCAAAGAGATTACAGGTTCAGTTTCTATCCCTTAATCTCATTGTTATTCCAATTCTTTGCTACTACAAAAAAGTACTTCCATAAATATTGATGAAGACTATTTTTGGAAGATATAAGACTTTTCTCCTTAACATTTACCTCCCTGGTGGTAGAAACAACTTAACTTTTAATAAAATTTTCAAGCTTTCAAGATGTCCCTTTTGTCACTCTATGAGACTATTATTTATGTATTGGGATTCCACAGACAATGTGAAATAGAAAACTGAAACAACTTCCAACTGAAATTTTCTGAGAGGTTGATAATATTGTAAAATTATTTCTAGTCAAGTATCATTCTTATTCTTAGAAAAATTGTAAAGCTCACTTCAACAAATATTTATAACATCCATAGAACCTTGGGCCAATCCTCCACATGTATGCAGGTCATCCCTAGACAAGTTACCTCAGGTTCAAAGCATTCTGGGGGTTTACATCCACTGAAAACCAGAGCTAATGAGCCCCACAGAAATTTCTTACTCTTACTAGTCAGCCAAAGGACAGAACTAGTTCATAGCAAAGGCATTTAATAAAATAGCATGCTAAGAAATGTGGTCAATAGAACATTTTCTGTTCTATTCTTCTACACTCTTCCACAAATATATATATCATCATGGGAAAAAGTAAACACATCTCAGAAATATCCATGGAGTGGGACACATAAAGAGAACATGTGTGGGCAAGACAAAAAAGTAAAGGGTCATTTTACACAGAGCACATGGAAGACCAGAGACTACATCTGGCCAGGTAGCATTGGGAAAGAACATACAAGCAAGGAACGTGTGAGGCCAGGATATACACATAGAGAAACACACACATAGGGATTGCGAGTAGTCAGGTAACATGAAGGGAAGAGCAAATGTACAGGTTCAGTGTGCGAAGATGGCAGCTTATGCCTTCATTGCCATAGAGCAAAAGACATTTTCTGGTGATGACATCACAATCCTCCTTCTAAGCATGCTCTCCTTTCATCTGCTGGAGCATGTAACTTTGGGGGGAGGTGCTGTTGTTTATCTGGTATCATGTTAGCTCCAGGAACTACTCCCCAGAGCAGATGGTTATGGAGCTTCTCTCTGCATCCAGTCCTTACTTTTGCCTGGAGTCTTCATCCAAGGTGTCACCTTTTCCTCATAAGAGGGAGAATGGGCTTAGAGCCATGATGCTTCAGGTCTTTTAGGGAGGGAATTTTTCCAAGAATAAGAATGATACTTGACTAGAAATAATTTTACAACATTATCAACCTCTTAGAAAATTTCAGTTGGAAATTGTTTCAGTTTTCTATTTCACACTGTCTGTGGAATCCCAATACATAAATAATAGGGTGTCATAGAGTGACAAAAGGGACATCTTCACATACCCAGTATCAGACTAGGAAAAATCCCTCAGTGCAGGTTTCCCCCTTTAATGAGAGGCTGTCAGTTCCCAGAAACTTGACTGTGGTTGGCATTTCTTCTAGAAGAAAAGTCTTTGCCTCCAGGCCCTGAATTTTTTGAAATGCTACGGGCAACCAGCTAAATAGTGTACGTAGGCATTTAATCTGTCTTTGAACCTCTCCCTCCTACACAACAGGGATCAAATCTTTGTCCCAAGCTTCTAAGCTTCTATCTGATTTAGGGATAGAAAATCCTTGTAAATCTTGCTTGGTTTCCTTATGACAGGGATTTTTAACCTCCATGAATATGTGTGTGTGTGTGTGTGTGTGTGTGTGTGTGTGTGTGTGTGTGTGTGTAAAGAGAGAGAGAGAGAGAGAGAGAGAGAGAGAGAGAGAGAGAGAGAGAGAGAGCAACGGAATTTAATAAAATAGCATACTAAGAAATGTAGCAATGGAACATTTTCCCCATAAACAGGTATATATTCTTCCAGAAATATATAAATAATCATGGGAAAAGTGAGCACAACTCAGAAACATCCACAGAGTGGAACACACACACACACACACACACACACACACACACACACACATATATGTTAATACAATTGGTAACTACGTATGGTCAGCTAGGTGGTACAGTAGATAGAGTGATGGCCCAGGAGTCAGGAACACTCATCTTCCTGAATTCAAATCCAGCCTGGGACACTTACTAGGTGTATGCACCTGGGGAAGTCACTTGACCCTGTTTGCCTCAGTTCCTCATCTGTAAAATGAGCTGGAGAAGGAAATGGCAAACCAGTATCTTTGCCAAGAAAACCCCAAACGGGGTCATTAAGAGCAGACACCACTGAATAACAATTGTTTTAATAAAATTTTAATATTTTGATATTATTTAATGTATGAAATTTAATAGTATTTTATTTGTGCATTTAAACCATGATTATAAGAAGGGTCCATAGGATTCACCAACCTGCCAAAGGAGGCAATGAAATAGGAAAAGAAAAAGTGAAGAACTCCTGCCCTATGAGGATCCTGGGCTTCCAAACCCATTCCTGGGGGGTAGGAGGGGAACAGGACTATTCCAGGGAAGCCTATAAGAACCATGTGGATCTCACGTTCTTCCTTTATCCTTAGCCCAAGATTATTTATGCAAATATAAGGGAAGGAAGAAAGAACAAGAAAATTCCTAGGCATACTTGCTGTCCATCTGAATTCTTTGTTCCAAGTTCCTCCTTTTCGTGAGTGTAAGTAGTTGGCATATAGCTCCCATAGCTTTACTTCATTCTGTATACTTGCTAAGTGCAAAGCACTACTAATCACTAGGAATACAAAAATAAATATGATATATCCTGCTTTCAAGGAATTTACAGTACAAGAGAGAAGGAAAGACATGAGCACCAATAATTGTGATAAGAGATGGGACAGGAAAAGTGTAAAGGACTAGCCCTAGCAAAGTTTGAAAAAAGAATCATCAGTTCTAGCTATAGGGGTCAGAGAAGGGCACATGGAAGAAGTGATACCTGAGTTTGACCTTGGAAAAAAAAATCAAAGGGTTACAGAACTTGAAGGTAGAATGGGGCCTTAGAGATCATCTAGGTCCTAGATGAAATTGGAAAGGTAGAAAGAGGTAAGGGGGGAACTGTAGAAACGTAATGTTAAATTGTCACGTGATTGCTGTTATGTTTTATTTATTAAGATATTAAAAAAGATGCACCACTAATTATTGTAACCCAAATAGTATTTTTTTACTTAGAAACAGCATTGAAAAAGAATGCTTATAGGTGAGTTATTAGGGTTGATTCTCTTGACCATTCATCTTTTAACCCAGTTTGGTTATTCTTTCATTAACCATTTTGGCAATTTCTTTTAAAAAACGGAGTACAGAACTAAACTCTGTGGAGAGAACATTATCGATAGGGGAAATGATCACCATCCTCAAGCAGTTTAGAGCCCTTTGGCAGTAATGGTTTCTATCTTGAAAAACATTTATTACTGTCCGTGTTTATTCCAGTGCCTCATGATTTTAATCAGCCAATGAGCTTTTATTAAATGCCTAATAGGTGCCAAACACTGTGTTAAATTCTGGGAATGTGAATACAAATAAAAAGAAAGAGAGTCCTTGCCCTTTGTGGGCTTACATTCTAATGGAGGAACAATAATAATTATAATTAATATTAATTTGATATTTAGACAGCACTTTAAAGTTTAAAAAGTGCTTTCCAAATATTATCTCTGTTTATCCTCAGAACAATCCTGGTAGGTAGGTCCTATTATTATCCCCATATTTTACAGATGAGGAAAATGAGTCAGACAAAGGCTAAGTGACTTGTCTATAGTCACAAAGTTACTAAGTATCTAAGGGTGAATTTGAACTTAGGTCTTCCTGATGCCAGGTCCAGTGTTGTGTCCTCTGTATGACCTAGCTACTTCCGCAACATATAAAAAGAAGCCAAAAAATGATAGGAGGAAACAAAGATACCTGGTACTGGAGCATGGTACAGGAAGTCTGGTGTTCTTCCTGGAAAGGAATGTTCCATTGATGACCTGAGTGGATCCTTTATATTTAGATTCTAGCAGGAGGTTTCCAATCAGAAAGAGAAGCTACAGGGGCAAAGGGAACTTCCACAAGGTGAATTCCAGGGCTGTAGTAAGGCTTCCAAGTGAGATCTAGAGCATGGTAGAAGAAGTTCAAATTACAGCTCAGGTCCATCTCCTTGGTACGCACTTGAGTTCATCACCTCTTTCTCAGATAGTGGGTGCCATGAATCCAAATCAGTCTTCATAGAATCGTGGTTGATGACTGTACTGATCAAACTTCTCAAATTCATCAAAGTTGCTTCTCTCTACAATGATGCTACTACATTATCTAGGTCTACCCCTGCTATAACCTTCTGAAGCACAGTGAAGTGATATGGTACATGGAGTTGTAGAGTCAAGACCTCACACATTTACTGTGTGACCCTATATTAGTCACAACCCCTGCCAGCCTCAGTTTTCTCGTCTGTAAAATGGAGATAATAATAGCCTATACCACCCAAGGTTGTTGTGAAAATAAAATAATGTAATGTTTATAAAATGCTTTAGAAACCATAAAGCACTATAAACTACTAGCTAGTCTTATTATTGTAAGTATTAGTCTTCCTAGTTTTTAAACTTCAGTCATCAGTTCTGGACTAGATCTGTAAGATCATCAGTATGTAGAAATCCCAGTATTGAAACCCCTTCCTCTGATGCAAAATTGGCAACTTATTCATATTTTATAAATAGGAACACATGCAATGAGAGGTCAAATAATTTATACTTAACAGAGTCAAGATGCAGATGCAATACTCATGACTCTAAATCTAATATTCTTCTCATGCCACCACCCAGCCCACTAAATACTAACAACTGTGGAGGACTGGAAAAAGCTTTAATAAACATTTGCATGAATTTTACCTTTATGATGCCTCTTATAAAAACCATTAGAATCACAAATCCTTCCAAAGCACAGAATTTCCTGAAAGTACAAATACTGTACCATGAGCTTAGAAAAACAGAGCCAAAGAATATACTAGAGATCCAATTGAAGAACTTGATTATTTAAAATTGTAATTAATTTGTAATTTGACTTTCATTAAAAAGACATTTTATACAATGTCCAAACCAGATATGTCACAAAAGAAAACATTGCTATGCAATGTAGCAAAATGATTTTTCAAAATGCCTCTGATTTGGGATTTCTAAAATTGAACTCCACTGGTTTTCAAGTCATATTTAAATAGGAACTCAGGGACTTCATTATAGAGGATACAGGTTTTACTTAAGTTCAGCCATAACTCATTTGGCTGTAAGAAACATTTGTACACCAGTAAGTATTCTGGAGCAGAGGATGTTTTTCTCTTTCTCTCAACAGAAAGTGAATTGAGATCAAAGATCGCAGCTTTTATATATACTCCCCCTGCTCAAGAATTTTCAGTGATTCCTTATTGTAAATACAAGCTCCTCATCTTGGCATGAAAAATTCTTCCTGATTTGGATCCATCTTCCTTCCTAGGCCCATGACACTTTATGATCGTTCACACATTCTTCATTCCAGCCATACCGACCTGCTTTGTGGCCTGAACGTCTTCTGTGTTCCTTCCCTTACACACAAGTATATTTAGAAAGCACTGCCCCCTCACCTATGCCTCTTGAAATCCTTAGATTCCTTCCTTCAGAGCTGAGCTCATGGACCACCTCGTAGTCCTTCATGCTCACCTCCTTTTCCTTCTTTCATATGCGTACTTATCTTTCCATATGTTGTAAGTCCTAGTAGAATATAAAGTCCTTGAAGACTGGGACTGGAGTAATTTGCTTGTTTGGTGTTTGTATCTGTCGCTATTATGACCTTGCACATAATAGGTGCTTAATAAATACTTATTGGATCAGACTAGATTGGAGTATCAATGGACATCAAGGATGCATGGTTGGGTTTCTATAGAAAGAAGAAAAAAACCTTCTTTAAATAGTTTCATCTAAATGCAGTGGTGCAAAATGTCTAGTGGAGGCTCTGGATGAATAGGTTCCCATTGACCTGTTATCTGATTGATCCTGAAGGAGTCCCAGATGTTCATTTACTGGATGAGAGAATCCTCCATTGCATAGCCATATTCTACTACATTGGCCACAGGATATAGCTTAGTACTTACAGTACAGCCTTATTATTAGTGTTTGCATCCCCATTATTATTGTTAACCCAAACGTGACTGAATGAAAGAAAGTGTGCCATACTGGACAGTGAGCTGGACTAGGAATCAAGAAGAGCTGAATTCTAATTCTTTCTCTGACGCTTAGGAATTGTAATCACACTAAGTCACTTAACCTGCCCTGAGCCCAAAGAACCTCTCTATGACTTTAATTTATAGAGGTTTAGACCTGGCTAAATAGAGGGAGATTCCGTAATGGCAAAATAACAGGTGCTTGATGTATTGACATGATTCTGTCATACAGCCTTCAAAACACAGAATGAAATAGAGAGTTAGAGTGGCCTGGTGAATTCAGCACTAGAGACTGCTTAAATGAGAGAAGAAGAAAAAAAAAAAGTAAAAACCTACACTCACCAGCTGCCAAGTTTTTAAAAAGCGGCAACAGGTGCTGACATTTATTTTGCTTTTATGAAAATGGGATGGTGACAGATTGTACAGCAGTGGCCTTGCAAGTCAGTGCAGTAATATGCCCCCAATAAAAATGGCCATTTCCCTAATTTGAGTCTTGCTGCACATACTTGCCAGCTGTATCTCTGCCATGAGATGAGTGTTTTTAGGCTAAAGTCCATGTAGTACATTATGATTAGGGAATCAGAGTAGCAATAATAGCTCAACACCCCCCTTTTCAATGCAGTAGCAAGCCAAGCAGCATTTATTAAGCACCAACTGTTTGCAGAGCACTATGCTAGATGATTGGGATACCAAAAAAAAAAAAAAAAGAAAGAAATGATCCCTGCTCTCAAGGATCTTATACTCATTCCAAATAATAGATACAAAAATTAGTCGTTCAGGATAAATTAACTATATGGATAGGCAGACCAGTTAAAAATATGTTCCTTCTTTAGTTATCATGCAAATTTACCTTAACACTTATCCTTCTATAATATATCAAAGATCAATGCTTTTATCTGAATACTCCCTTCTCTGAAAAAGATTGCAACCCTTTCAGTCCTTACTTATAGGGTCTGAATAAGTGACTGTGAGGAAAAAAAACAAACTGCCACCTTATGATTGTCCTTCTGGTGATGACTTTCTCCACCCTTGTTCAGGCTGGGCTTTAGATGAAACAGCCCATCACTGCACCTATATGTACACATTCTTCTAGCACTATTTGAATTAGAGTTGTGATTCATAGTATCATTAACATGGACTAACCATTCACATTTAATGTTATTCACAATGTCCAGGCTGCAAAAAAATTTGCTTCATGACAAAAGGAACTGCCAACTGATTTTTCCCCCCAACTAAAAGACCCTATTTTGTTTCCTGTGTGTAGATACAGCCTTAGACCAAATCCATTCTCAAATGAAATCACATACCTGCAGATATAAAAACAGGCACTATTTTGAATTGCATAGATGAAGGAACTTAGATTACAACTAACCTATTATGAAATAGGAAAAAAAAAAGAAGGATCTTTAGAGACATCCAGATTGAACAATACAGGACTCTTTTGAGGTCCTGTAATTGGAATGAGTAAAGTTCACGTCCTTTAATGAGGATCCAAGGTAGAGCAAATGTGGTGCTAGCAACTATAATAATTCCATCTCCAAAAGCATATGTTAAAGTTGATGCAGCTAAAAAAAGTATGTTGGGATTAAGCTGGCAATGTACCACAAGACAAGTCACCTTCTGTCCCGGCCCCTGCATCTTGGTGCCCCCTCAATATTCTTAGCTATGTTGGGGGAGAGGAAGAGGCAAAGTATTACTTTGAAAAAGTTAGAGTGTTCAAAGTAGGCCCCAGTCACCTGGATATTAGAGTTCCCTTGTTAAACCACGAGCACCTTGAGAGCAAGAGCTGGCTCTTCTCTTTCTTTGTATCTTCAGTGCATAGTACAGTGCCTGGCACATAGAAGGTGCTTAATAAATGTATGTTGATTGACTGAGAGATAGGGCTTGAATATATGTCTTCCTGACTCTTATGTCTCAACTTTGTATTCCAGAGGTCCATTCATTTTTCAGTCCCTATGTCCCTTGGCCTCCAGGACCCTCTCTATTCAATATTAAATATTGAATAATAATATTAAAGGAAATAAATTCTAGAGTTTTTATAATATGCATGTAAGAAATAAAAGAGATTCATTTCAATAGGATCATTTTGTAAATTATTGGGTAAATATATTTTTTCCACTAAATATCCCCTGTATACCTTTGACAATCATTCTATACCACCTAAGGGTTGATTGTAAAACCCTGCTCTATCCTTTATCCACTATGCCACATTGCCTCCCAGACATATGTGTATATGCACATACATGTATTTGTATGTTTATATATATATGTTTATATTCACTGTCAAAAATAATGATTTGAAGGAGAATTTCAATAATGAAATCATGGCTCCTTAATGATGATGAAGTTTTATCTATTAAGCTAAAAAATATCTTATATTAGCCTTCCATTTTTTTAAGCCTTCTGGTTCAGTTATTTAATGGTGTCCAACTCTACCATGTTTCTGCTTGAGGAAAATTTTGGAATGAAATATATGCATACACATATATGTGTGTATGTATGTATGTATTTTTGCTGTCACCCAAAATGGAACATACATTTCTTCAGGGTTAGGCTGGAAGGCTCCTTATAAATAGATCTCTTACCCAAACTTGGACTATAGCAGCAGCAATAAAGAGTAGCTAGGTGTTGCAATGGATAGAATTCCAGACCTGGAGTCATGAAGACCCAATTTTGAATCATATCTCAAACATTAGCTGTGTGGCACTGGGTAATATGGGTATAAGCACCTACCTCCCAGGATCAAATGAGAATGTATGTAAAGTGCTTTGCAAACCTTAAAGTGCTATATAAATGAAATTATTATTGCTGTTGTCCTTTTTGTTACTGCTACTGCTGCTGTTGTTATTATGAAAAAGAATAAAGGATCTTAGAGCCTAGTCTCTGGGTCAATTGAATTCTCCTTCATTTCTCCTGTCCTTCAGAAGAAGAAGCCATATGATAAAATCGTGATAATAAAGGAGCCTGGGCAAAGACCAACAAGGCTCTTTTAAATTCCAAGAGGCTGGAGAGGCAAGGAAGAACTGAACAAGGAAGCCTTGAACTATGCTATCTTAAAAGCCAGCAAAAGACCTCAGGAAGCCGTTGGAATGACTATTGCCATGAATCTGTCTTGGCTACTGTAACTGAAGGCTCTATTACATTAACACTTTGACCCTAGTTATTTTTACTAACTTCACAGTGAATTCCCTAGCCTGCCTAACTAATTTCTGTTTTGCCCTTAATGCTTAATATATTATGATCCAGAACAGTGACCTTGAGACTGACACAACCCACTACTGACACTCCTTCCAAGCTGACCCAGATTCTACACAGGTGATATTCTACAGCTACCCTAAAGAATACTGAATGGGAAAGAGATTAAAAAAAAAAATACTCTCCAGTCAGCTCCCTGAAGGTATGTACTTTAATACTGAGAGAAGAATTTAGCTAAAAAGTATTTTATACCACAATAAATTGAATGGATATTAATATAGAATACACTTTATTTGTGCACAAATATACGTAACACTGTGTAGCACATTTATTTTTCCTAAGGGGGTCAGAGTCCAAACTTATGGGAAGCAAAGTTCTTATTCTGTGCAGTGAATTCTTAAACTGTCACATGGATGGCTTGAAGTTGAAATTACAGCCCTAGATCCTATGTTTTGGAGAGTGCCAGATGCCATGAAGTTATATGCAGATGTCTTACATCAACAAAATTAGAGTAGCAGTTGGATTCCTTCATCTGAATATTTTTATTTTTCAGAGGAAGGTTAAAGAGCCTATGAAGCAGGGAAAGCCAAAACCTTCTGTTTAGCTCCAGGGCAGAAATGATGCCATCAGCTGTGGTGGGTGCTCAGTTAATGTCCTAAGCGTAGATATGTGAGAACCATCTTGACAAAGATTGAGAAGTCTGTGTTGTGCTTAGTGGACTTCAGAGCAGTGAAGCAACATTATTAGCTGACTGGAAGTCACTTGGACCCATGATATTTGCAGGTGCAGGACTGTCCATGGTATAATTGGATGAGTTACAGAATTGGTGCCAGACAAGATGTGCAGTCCAGCACTGAGTTTACCTATTTGAAAACAGTGATGAAAATAAATGACAGTAATAATTGTTGAAAAAAATTAGGGAACTTGAGTGGTCTCTGGTTGAGAGTATATAGAGGGAGAGGAAGAGGGAGAAGGAAGGAGGGAGAGAGACTGAGAAAACTCTGAGAGAATGAGTGGAAGAGGGAGAGGGACTGAATATTTAAGTGTTTACTATGTGCCAGGCTCCATACTAAGCACTGGAGATGACAAAGAACCAAAAAAGAAAAAGATAATAAACCATCCCTCCCCTCAAAGAACTTACATTCTAATAAGGGAAGTCAGCACATAAAAACTAACTGGAACATGAAGTTGGGGTTGAGAAGTGAGCTGGAAAAGTATTAGGAGTCAAGAAAGGAGCTGGAGTGAAGTGAGCATGGCCTGGGGTGGTCCTGGACAGGGATTGTCTAATCAAAGGCCACAAGGTGAAGAGAGTGGTGGAGTGATAAGAAGGCTGCTGGTGAGGAAATAGGAAACTCAAGAACTTACAACAAAGCTAGCAGTGGAGCCAATAGGCCTCTTAAGCTATCTGGTTTTCAGTTCTAAGTTCTATAAAATGAGGAATTTGGTTTAGATGATCTCTAAGGTCTGTTCCAATTCTAAATCCTACCTCTCAATCAGTCCAGTATAAATTCAACCATGGTAATTAAATGTATGCTTTCTACGCATGTTATTTTGAGCTAGTAGGTGAAGTGTCTGATTATTCAGTTGATTCCAGTAAAATCAACGAAAAGTGTTGTTCTTTATACAAATCACAATTATGTCCCAGGTTTTTTTTTTGTACCTGATTATTTTCATTCTTTACTTGTTATTTGTTGTTGTTAAGATTAGGTATCATCAATATGGTCTGGGGTTCTCTGCACCTACGTTCTTTCCTTAAGCCTAAGGTGAGAGGCTATGAAAGCCTGAACTAGGGCTGTGAGAGCAAGGAAGGAAAATGGAAGTGAGTCTATACAATTTAAGCATCTGTGGAACTTTGTTACTGATTAGAGGATATTCAAGAAAATGAATGTCATTTGAAGAGTAACAGTACCATTAACAGAAATAATAAAATAATAACATTTATTTAACACTTTAAGGTTTGTGAAATATTTTATAATATACTATATTATTTGAGCCTTACAACAAAGCCTGTTGATTTTACCTCTGAAATGAGTATTATTATTATTCCCATTTTGCAAATAAGGAGCGTTACTGAAAGAGGTAGTTGTGTTTCCTGCAGAATTTTGAACTCAAGACTTCCAACACTCTATCCACTGTGGCACTAAGAAATAGGGAAGTCCTATTTCCAGGGAAGAAAGGATGAGTTTTGTTATTTTTAAAACCCTCCTTTCTTTCTCTAAATACATGTAGTTTCAAGATTTTTTTTTTTTTTGGTGGGGAAAGAAATGGAAACGTGTCTATCACAGTCAATATAATAGTGGAACTTGCTTCTTGCTACCCTAGTATGAACCTTGTCTTTCAGCCTCAGTCATTTGAACTATTTTTTAAAAGACAATGAAATTCAAGCTGAGTCATGTTTCATTATTTTGCAACTAATTTTGCATGCACACCATTACCACAACTTTACTCAGAAATCACTAAATGCTTTTTTACAGTTTTGAGATTTTTGCATTTGGTTTTTCTTTGCTTAAAATTTAAAAAGTTATTTCTGTATTTGTTTGGAGGACAAAAGACACTTTGAAATGCAAGTAATCAGACATATTAAGCATTTTTCATGTTTTTGACTGTTGATACAGTATGGTGAATTTTGATTTTCTCTTGAAGAGAAATCAGCCTATGTTATACATGGATGAATATTAGGAGGTGGAAAACTGTGATTCATGCCTATTTCCCTGCATAAATGGTTTATTCTTCAAGAGAGACATTTCCAATCAGGAGCTTTATCCCCATAACTCACCCCCTACTCCTTGTTCATGCTGGCAGGTCAACTTCTTGTGTTTCTGACATTGTAATTTATTTTTAGGGCAAAGACCAGGTATTTCTATAGGATTTCCACTGTAATTCAGCCTTGTTTCAAAGTCCTACCAACTGTATCTAGTTAAGGAATAGTTTCACAACAGAAATAAAGTTGTAGAGAATGCCAAAGTGCTTGAGAATATTTAGACGTAGAAAAATGGAGATATATGTATGTATACATGTATATGTATGTGATATTTATACATATGTGTATACATATATGCATATATGTATATGTGTGTGCATACATATATGTATATTTAGTTGGATCGAGGCAAAGAGACAGATTTAATGTGTGGTATGGCAGGCATAAATATGTGTATATGTAGGTATACATATATGTATGTATGTGTGCACATAGAGGTGTTATGTGTATATATATAGGTAAATGTATAAATATATGGAAAGAAAGAAAAGAAATGAGAGAAAGATAACTGTCTTTGCAGATCAATTCTATATAGAATCCTTGGCATATTTCTTTTTCTTTAGCAAGAGGCATAGCTAAATTCTAAGATTTAATGACTGGTTGAACACACACACATATGTACATGTAAGCATTATAAATATGTATGCCACATGAGTTATGTTTAGTGGTGATTTATTATTTTTCCCAGCTATACATATACTTTTAAACTGTACTTGTCCTTGCACCTATATGGGGATGTCTCAGTATGGAAACTTCATCCTCCAATGCAGATAAGATAGTTATAATTTTGAAGAGTTCCCTGGAGTACTGAGAGGTTAAATGACTTCCCCTTTGTCACATAACCAATATGTGTCAGAAGCAGGACTTCCACTTGGATCTGACTGGCTGTAAGGCAAACTTTCTCTGTCCTCTACCATGCTGCTTTCACAGATATTTATTATAGACTGAAAAATCTGATGTATAGACATATTGTGAAGAATCTAAGATTTGTTTTTTTTTTCCTTCTGTCATTGAAAATCAGCTTCTATTGTAAACATTAAAAGTGCTTAATAGTCTTTCAAATATGTAATCATTTGAAAGACTCAGGGGAACTTCAAAATCCCAAGCACAACTGGATGTGGGACTTAGGAATGTGTATGTAAATTTCTCTGAGAACTAAGTAGTTTATCCTTCTGATTGTTTGGCTATTGTATAATCCTATGAGAGATTATTTCAAAAGGGAGCTATTGGCTTTTTTGTTGATTACCATTTCACAGAGTAATATAAGAGTCAGAAACTTAAGGAATTTTGTAGAGGGACTGTCAGATAGTACTGTATCCATTCATTCAAGGCTAATTTGTCTTCATTATCTCACACTAATAAAATAGTGCAAACCCAGGCCCAGTAACCAATCATTCACTTCTGCTTTCTTTCCTATATTAAAATTAGAGATCCTTTTGTTTTATTTAAGCTTAGTTGTTTTTTTCCCTTGTTTTCTCTTCAGTGGAACTAAAGAACAGCTGGCCTGCATGCCCGTAATAATGGT
Organism: Phascolarctos cinereus; assembly: GCF_003287225.1. Lineage (NCBI taxonomy): Eukaryota > Metazoa > Chordata > Mammalia > Diprotodontia > Phascolarctidae > Phascolarctos > Phascolarctos cinereus. The sequence continues at coordinate 116,018,878 of NW_027555847.1, forward strand.
ATTTCATCAATCTGAAGATAGTTATTTAATCACTCTGGAGCATCCCCTTTTCCAGCCTAAAAAAAAAAATACAAACTCCTTTAGATTTATTACACTTTTACTCCAGCCTTTCAATAAATGTATAACTCATCTCTAGACCTTCCTCAGATTTTCCACATCCTACCTAAAATGCACCATTGCGGCATAGACAGCAGATATTATCAAGCAAAGGAGAATATACAACCCAGCTGGAAGTCTGCTCTCTGTCTTACATACTGAATCTAAGATTATGTCAACTTTCTCAATAAGGAGCTGCATTGCTGACTCATAGGGAAACTGTGCTGTCCAGATTATTGGGTATTGCATATGCTTTAGAGCTGTAGAGGATATTAAATATCTTCTCTTCCAAACCCCGACTTTTGGAGTAAAGAAAGTAAAGACCTAGAGAACTGGAATGACTTGCTCAGGATCTCAAAGTCAATTGCATTAGTAGCAGTGATAGAATCTGAATACAGTTTGAGTATAAAGTTAGGGATGCCTATAATGATTTCATCAGTCAGGGATTATATAGACACTTACAGGCCTTTGCATTGGGAGTTAGCAAAACTCCCAGTTTTTATTTGTATAAATTCAGAACTGATACTTATACTTCTCTCAAGGCCCTAAAAATGTAGTATCTTACTTTGGTCTGGAAGTTTGTTAAACTCATCCTTTCTTGCATTCATGTTACATTCTTAACATGTTATATGTATTTATCTTTTTTTTTTTTATTCAATTTAATTTTATTTCCAGGTCCAAATTCTCTCCCTCTAATCTCCCTCATTTGTAAAAATCTATTATAAACATGTATAACAAAGCAAAAGAAATTCTCTTATTGGCCACATCCAAAAAAAACCCCAAACAAACATAAGCCTCAATCCATTCTCTGAGGCTATCACCACTCTATCTGGAAGTGGGCAGCATGTTTAATCATGAGTCTTCTGAAATTGAGTCTAATATCAGATTGATCAAAGTTCCTGCATCTTTCATAGTTTGTATTTACAATAAGTTATTGCATAAATCATTCTCTTAGTTCTACTCATTTCACTTTGTATCAGTTTGTACAAGTCTTCCTAAGTTTCCTTGAAATAATCCCCTTAATCATTTCTTAAAGGACAATAGTATCCCATTTCGTTCATATACCATAAGTTGTTCTACCATTGACCTTTTGATGGGAACTCTGACAATTTCCAGTTCTTTGTCACCACACAAAAAAGTTGCTATAATTTGGGGGGTAGGGGGAGGATATAAGTCCTTTTCTTCTTTCTTTGAGCTCTTTGGCTCATCAACCCATTACTTGTATTGCTGAGTCAAAGGGTATACACAGTTTAAATGCTATTTGGGCATAGTTCTAAATTGATTTCCAGAATGGCCATTAATTCATCTTAAACTTTACTCCCTGGTACTCTGCAATACAGTGACATTCACCCCCTTGCTGTTCCATACCCCTGATACTCCATGACCTTATTCCTTGCATTTTCTTGGACTGTTCCCCATGTCTAGAATTCTCTCCCTCCTTAACTCCATCTCCTACATTTTTGCTTCCTTCAAGTCCCCAGCTAAAATTCCACCTTCAGCAAGAAGCCTTCCCTGAATTCAACTTAATGCTAATGCCTTCGCCCCAATATAATCTCCAATTTGCCTTCTAGATATCTTGTTCACACATAGTTGTCCTCATTTTATGTCCCCAGATAGACTATGAGGTCTTTCAGAGCTGGGACTATATATTTCTTGGAAGAGAAAGAAGTTTTGCCTTTTTTAGCCCCAGAACTTAGGTGCTGGACACAGAGTAATAGCTCAATAAACATTTGCTTACTTGACTCATGTCTGGACTTTGTTAAATGCAATTCTAATTTACATAATTTGGGGGTCACTCCCATCAAGATTTCTACCTACCTTAAGGTGGCCTCAAATAATTATTTCATGATTCTAAGGGCATATAGTCATGGAAAGGAATCTTTCCTTCTTCTTCTGAGAACTCTCTTCAAATCCCCTCAGATAATTTAATTGATAATATACTTGCTTATTTACAGCATGCAGATATTTTTTTTTCCCAGCAAAATTTGGTGGTGGTATATTGTTCTAAAAATATATTAGAATAGATAGGCAGATAGTTTTCAGGCATTACCCACTAACTCTCTTCTTGACTTATCTCAAGTTTAACCAGCTGACAAATGATATCTTCACTGGGCTTCCTATTTCCTAAAATACTATGTTTGATATTTGAAGCCCTTCCCAGTCTGGTCTTTTCCTACCTTTCCTGTTTTCTTTTTTCTTTTTTTTTTCAATTTTATTTTATTTTAAGCTTTGAGTTCTCTCCCTTCCACCTGCTCCTCCACCCCCACTGAGAAAGGAAGAAAAACAAAAATCCATTAAAAATATGTATAGACAAGCAAAGTAAATTTCAACATGATCCATCCTTTCCAGTCTTCTTATAATTACACTTTTCTACACACGTCTAGCACTGGTCTACTTGGTATTCCTCACATAGGACACTCAGTTTTCTCACTTGTGCATTATAATGAATTTCCCCATGCCTGGAAATTTTTTCCACTTCACCTCTGCCTCCTTCCTTCCCTGGCATCACTCAAGACTCAATTCAAATCCCACCTTCTGCAAGAAGCTTTTCACCTCCTTCCCAGCCAGTCCTCTAACACCATACTACAAGTGCCTTCCCTCTGAGATTACTTTCCATATACACTGTATATAGCTTGTATCTACATAGTACTCTAGATAGCTGAACCCTAGTAGATCAATCCCTCAATCAGCAAGCATTTATTGAACCAATGTTAAGCACTATTCTAGCCCCTACCCTCAAGTAGCTTATATTCTATTGGGAAAGAAAGATAAAGCCATAATTTTCATTGAAGTAGACAAGCACTTAATGAAACTATCAGATACATACACTATAGGGGAAATTATTAGTTCAACAATGAACATGTAGAAACCTACCATATGTTGGGACCTAGTAAGCACATATGCCATTAATAGAAACTCAGCTCACTAAGAAACATATACATGTCACTTATATAATGGAAACAGAATCTTTAATGATGATTCTAAACATACAAAACATACAAATATTTGAAATCTGTCCTGTGTCCAAGCCTACCCAGACACAAAGCAACATGGTTTTCTCAACTCATAGCTAAGAAAACACTTCAGATGGCTCCTCAACTTACCAAAAAGTAGCTTTCTACCCCCTTCTTCTCAAAGAGAAAATGAAAAGACCTCTTGCCTAATGGCTGAACACAAAGGAAAGACCAAGGAAGGCCAAAAAGCAAAGACATAGGAACTGCCCTACATTTCATTTACTTCTTCTGGTCAAGTCCATGTTCCCAGGGATGTGCTTCCAAGCCTACTCCTTAGCTATGCCTTCAATTTTGAGGCAATTTGTGGTTTCAAGGTCTTTTAAGAAATATTTGTTGGTGAATATGATGGGCTCTGCCTATTCATTGTAGAAAGCTGTATCCCTCACTCTAGTACACATAATTTTTAGAGTCTACATCTCTAAACAAAAAAGGACACACCCTGTCCACTCTGTCAAGTTGTTTTGCAATACACAACTCAATCTGAATCATATTGGTACTGTCAGGAGCTTCATAAGGGAGGGGGTAACCTTCCCTCAGGGGCAGTTAGGTAGTGCAGTGGACAGAGTGCAAGGCCTAAAGTCAGCAAGACCTGAGTTCAAATCCAGCCTCAGACAGTTACTAGTTAGTAGAAACTGGGGCAAGTCACTTAACCCTGTTTGCCTCAGTTTCCTCATCTGTAAAATGAGTTAGAGAAAGAACAGGCAAACCACTCGAGTATCTTTACTAAAAAAAAATATTCAAGAGGATCACAAAGAGTCAGACATAATTCAAAAATAACTAAACAACAAGTCTTTCCTCATTCAAATATCTAGAAGGTATCAGTTGTCAATTATATTCTTGTCATGCATCAAATGGAGCTGAGAAAGCCTTATTACAGAAGTATGTCCAAGCAGGAGCTTTGTCCTGTTCTTACCTTTCTCCACCTTACTCAGGTGCCCCCCATATTGTCCTAGTTCCAGCTTGTTTTACATGACAAATACATATAAGCAATACATTCAAGGCCCTGCAATTGCAAAATATGTTGTTTTGGCATTAGATTTTATGATTAGATTTTTTGCATTATATTTAAAAGTATCTTCAATTTGCTCTGTGCATTTATTCCAACTTAACTCATGACCATCTGATACATACAATGCCACACATATTCACATTGGTCAAAACCTCTTTATTCAGTTTTGGATTCAGGAAATTATAAAGGGGTGGTCAAGAATCCAAATGTCCTTTTCCACAACTCTTCCCTGCCATTCATTAGCCAATCAGATCCTTGGACAAACAGAAAAGGATCTGTAAGCCAAGGAGATCAAAGGAGAACATCAAATTTGGTTTTGAACTCTGGTTTTATAACCCTCACCCATTAAATAGCCTATGATAGATCTCCAAATTTAAATTGCATCCATACATCTTTATTATGCTACAGTTCTAAACTTTAAACCATAGTTGGAGGGTTGAAGGGAAAAATAAAGAGTTTCATCTTGTTAACCCACCTACAGTTAAATGGATTTAATGTTTTCAGTAATAAGAGGACTCTTAAATATAGCCTTTTAAGAAAAAAATACACATATACATGGGTGAGTTAATATTATAATGAGAACTTTAACTTGTGCATTTGCTGACCTCAATGTGTTTAAATCTATAACCTCAGCATCCCATTAGCAAGATGCAATGCATTTAAAATACAATATATCCTTTAAAAATTTACTGAGCCTTTGGGGAACCTTTTGAAAGGTGTTATGTAAACATAAGCTATCATTATTTATGACTAATACAGCTGCATTTTTACATGTTTTTCTTGCAAATGTTTTTCATATAGGTTAAGTGCTGAACAAAAGAGCAGAGGTGTTCATGTCCTTATGTGGATAAAAGAATATGATTTCTAGTCATATTACAATAATAATAACAACAATTATAAGTAAAGTATTATAGTAATACCTCAATTTCTACTTAAAAAACAACTTATAATCTTTAACATAATTCCTTTGTGTAACATACCTATGAGATTGAGTAGATATTTATTATTATCAACACAGGCATTAAATAGAGGAAAAATCAGCAAGATACAATTCTATGAGGTTTTTTGTTTTGTTTTGTTTTTTTCGCAAAGACCTAGATCCATTTGGTTCAACACAATTGTTGTATCTGGAGCAGGAGGCAATAGAGTAATATGGGTTTGGTGACCTCTCTTGGGATGTGGCTTCCAGGAAGTAAACAAATATCTCTAAGACACTTTTGAGTTTCTAAAGTGCCAAGAGAATCCCAAAAATGTAACCTGTGATGAAGCAGTGATCACAGGAATAGGGTAAGCAGAGGAAGAAGGGTGCTCTGGGACAGCGCCCTCTTTTGTTTGTTTGTTTGTTTATTTGTTTTTTGTGAGGCAATTGGGGTTAAGTGACTTGCCCAGGGCCACACAGCTAGTATCAAGGGTCTGAGACCAGACTTCAACTCAGGACCTCCTTAACTCCAGGGCTGGTGCTCTATTCACTCCACCACCTAACTGCCCCTACAGTGCCTCTTAATAGCTCTGTTCTTAAGACAAAACCCCAATGATTCCACCCCACTTATATTCCTGATTGTGTCATTTTTTTTTTTCAGATTACCCAGGAAATCCTTAGATGTTGTTTTTATTCATCCTTTGTTTTTTCTCTTCTTGTCAACAATTCAACAAACATTCTCAGATACCTACTGTATGCTTACTATACAAAATAAGAAGACATGGTGCCTTTGCTTAAGAAACTTTCAGTCTAGTTTAGGAAAATACGCATATTTATATATTTACATTTATTAGATTTCATGGAGGAGCTGGATCTGGAACTGGGTTTGAGTTGGCCCTTGAGGGAAGAATGAGATTCAGTTGACAGATGGGAGGGGCTACAGTAATATGACTTGTGGGAACTGCACGTTCAAAGGGAAAGAGGCCACAGTGAATTTAATATATAAGAGAAATAATGGACTCCTAGCCCTATTTTCTTTCCCAAATGAGATAATAATTGTAAAGCACTTAGCACTGTGCCTGGCATATAGTAAGCACCACATAAATATTAGCTATTATTATCATCAGCTATCTATTAAACATCTTAAACTGGTATTTCACTGGCAACTTAAATCCACTGTGTCCACAATATAATCTATTATAATTTCCCAAAACCTGCTGCCCGTCTTTCTAACTTCCCTAATTCCCAGGGTCCTACCATCATTCCAATCATCCAAGTTGGTACAATCAGTCACCCCAACCTTGTTGGTCTTCCTTGTTCTCCACTTCTAAAACGCACTAGGTCTTGCTGATTCTATCCACCCAAACATCTTTCATTTCCACACCCTTCTTTCAAATCACACAGCCACCATCCTAATTGAGGATTTCATTGCCTCCTACCCTGACTAGGGCAAGAGCTTCCTAATTGTTCTTGCTGCTTCCAATCCATCCTCCACGCATCTGCCAAGTTGGTGATACTGAAACTGATCTTACTGTGCCATTCCCCAGTTTCCTTATTCCCTCTGGGATAAAATTCAGATCTCTCTGTCTGATATTTAAATCCCTTCACAGTCTGGCTCCAGCCTATCTTTACAGACTGATCTCATGTTACTCCGTACCACCTATTATACGTTCCAGCCCAGATGGACTACTTGATTCCCACAGGGGACATTACATCTTCCCTCCTTCTTTTCTTTGCACCTGCTTTCCCTCATGCCTGGAATGTGCTTTCTCCTCACCTCCAACTCTTGGAATCTTCCACTCCCTTTGAGGCTTATCTCAAATTCCAACGCCTGCATGAGACCTTTCTGGACTGTCTCCAGATATCAGTATTCTTTTCTTCCACGTAAGTTTTAAGAGTAGTATTTTGATTGCCAAATACAGGAAAGATGGAAAAAGCCTAGTGTCACAAATGAAAAGGCAGTTGGAATAATCCAGTTATGATGTGATGAAAGCAATAAAATTTGAAATGAAAGGATGAATCTGACAGAAATTAGAACTGACAGAAATTAACTAAGAGGCTCTTTGTGACTTTGCCACCTGCTTCCTCTACTCTGTTCAACTAACTGAAGTTACTACTAATTACTACTGCTACAAAAGCTGGGTTGTTTTAATTGTTTGCTCCCCATCACATTTAGCTATGTCGTTTAAGCAAGGCAAACACAGCACAATTCTCAGTGATCCTCTGTCCTTTCAAAAGCTTGTTATTTGTGATATAAATTCCTGCACCATCCCTCTTTTGCACAGACTGTCCTTACCTCTGCCTCTTGGAATCCCTGGCTGCCTTCAAGGTTTAGCTCAAATGCCATGTCCTTTATGAAGACTCTCCTGATACTTTCAGTTGTTAATATTCTTTACCTCACACCTATATTTTGCAATTAGCTTGCATATATATTGAATTGACAAATCTTCACCCTACACTGTCCAACTAGAATGTAAACTTCTTGAGGTCAGGGACTATTTCAGTTTTGTCTTTGCACCTTCAGAACCTAGTAAGGTGCATATCACATATTAGATACTTAATAAATGATTATTAAATTGGATTAGATCAATTCTAACTACCATAATGTCCCATAGCAAATCTTGTAAAACAAAATGGCCAGTATTGCTGATTTGATCTCCATAAGACAAGCTAATAACACAGATATAGATATATAATATGTACATATGTGTATACATGTATATATGTGCACATATATGTATGTATATGTGTGTATATCTATCTATATCTATCATTTATCTATCTACATATATATGGCATATCAATTGACTAAGGATGGAAGAGAGATCAAATTAGTTGCTGAGATATGTCATTAATAAAACACTTTATTTCTATCCATGGATCAAAAATTATGCCAATTGACCTGATCAAGGTAGTGTGATGTTTTTTATTTTGGTTTTTGTTTTCTGACTGATAATAATCCATTAAGAAAGTTTTGTTGTTACTATTGTTCTCACTTTCCTACCCAGCTCATGCACAGAAGCTTTTCTCTTCAAAATTATCATCATAGGATACAGAGCTGAAAGGGACCTTAGAAACCATCTGGTCCAATCCTCTCATTTCACAGATGGTAATATTGAGGTTCAGATAGAATGTAACTTGCCCAATGTCACATAGGTAATAGTTTGCTTGAAATTCAGTATTTTTTCCAGAGTGGAAGCATGTGTAATAACTGGTATTTAAATAAGGTTTGCAAAGTGCTTTACATTGATTATTTTATTATTTTTGCATCACAGGCATCCAATGAAGTGCTTTAATTATTATCCACATTTTCCAGATAAGGAAACTAAGACTTTGAAAAGTTTGCACAGTGTCTCACAGTTATTAAGTTTCAGTCCAGTCCTCTTTCAAAATCCTATATCACTTGACTTCAGGAGAACCAAAAATTCCTCCACCCCTTCTCACCATGACTCTTGGCCCACAGCTCTAAAGACCTAAACTTATGGGAAAGTTCCCCTAAGACATATCATGTTACATGTTTCATTTGTACTTTGTGTGTGTTTTCTTTTGAATGAGGAGTAAAATCAGAGATTAAGAAGATTATTATTAGCCTGAGTAAATCCAATTAGTATCTGTGCAGGCTAAGTCTTTAGTATATACATACATAGTGATGTTGATTTGCTTGCTTTTAAGTGTTATTTATCCAAACTGTTAAAAATTTAAAAATGAAAGGTTTAAAGATTATCTTTTTGTTCACACTTTGTAGTAAAAGGAAACTGACAGGAATACCCTTCTCCTGACTCTCTTTCTAATTTGATTCAGCAGCCACATGATATTAAATGTAAGATTCATTTAAGAGTAAGCTAGTATGTATATATCTAAGAAATATCTCCAGCAATTCAGAAAACTCCGTTCTGTAGCTCTGGGTGGCATTAAAAGATTTTATTCTTGCTTACAAAATAGACCAGAACTAGTAGAAAGTATTTAAAAGTCTTTAACCTCTCTGCGCCTCAGATTCACTATTTGTTAAATCAGAGATTTGGAATAGATGGCATCGAAGATCCCTTCTAGTTAACAAATCTTTTCCTCTTTTGAATTTCCAGCTTTCCAAATAATGTTTTAAAATTTATACCTTTAAAAAATTCTTTCAGAAGTTTTCCTACTTAGAAGTTACTCTAAATGCAGTGCTTAAGCCAACTGTTCAAAAAGGTAGTAAGTTTAAAAATTGTCTCTCTTAAGAGATGAGAAAAAAATTAAATAAGTGACAGATGGACTTTTAATTAACAACAGGAACAAAGTAGTAACAAGACTGTACCTACTTAAACATATCAAAAGATGTTATCAAAAACAAAATAAAAAGCTATCTGTTCAAAGATTTTTATAGCAATATTATATGCAATTACAAAGTGGCTAGAAATAATATAAATATCCACCAATAGGAGAATGTAAAATAACATGGTAAATGTCTTTAGTGAGTATAGATAATGAATATATGATAAATTTATTTAATGAATATAAAAGAGGAAACAAATAAGAAGGAATGGACAAACAAAAAATCTTCATTGAGATTTGGGGAGAAGGACCAGAACATTGTTATGAATAATTCTACAGTGAAAATAATTCATTTAAATGTAATTAGTTATTAAATAATTTTAATTAGTTATATTGATGGTCAGTGTTGTTTTTTATAAAAATATGTGTATGTATACTCTATTCATGTATATAAGCCATACTTAAAGTATTCCAAATTTTAAATTACATGATACACTTTCAAAATTCATAGGATCACAGAATGTCAGGATTAGAAGGGACTTCAGTGGCTATCTAATCACCCACCTCATACCTAAATAGAATTCTCACTATACCATACCCCAAAAGTGGCCATCCACACTCACTTGAAGACCTAGCTCCAAGGAGACGGTGAACCCACTACCTCCATAGGCAGCACATTCCACATTTGGATAGCTGTAAGACATTTAATACATTTAAGATATTTGTTCTGAAATCAATACTAAATTTATTCATGTTTGTTGGTCCTGCTCTTTAATGCCAAATGGTTCATGCCTAGCCTTCTGACTCATGACAGTCCTTACAATATCTGAAGTTATGTAATGTGTAACCCCTGAGACCATCTTTTTATGAAGGCTAACTCCCCCCAGTTCTTTTGATCTATCTTTATTAGAAATGGACTCAAAGCCCCTCGTTATCCTAACTGTTCCAGTTTCCCAACTTTCTGACTAAGCATTGTCCTCTTAAATTGTGTCAGCTAGAATTGAAAACAACACATTAGATGTAGTCTTTGCAGCCCATAGCACAGAAGGGCAATCGTATTACTTCCTTTTTCCAGGAAGTCATGCAACTCTTCATATATCTCAGGACTGCATTTACTTCTATGGCTACCACAGCAAACTAGTGTCTCTCACTGAGTTTGTGGTCCAGTGAAATCTCTAGATCTTTCTCAAAGTGCTATCCAAATATCCCTCCACTATCCTATATTTCATTTTTAATAGTATTTTTATTTTTCCAATTATACATAAAGACATTTTTAACATTCATTTTCTAAAAAAAATTGAGTTCCAAATTTTTTCTCCCTCTCTTCTTCCCCATCCCCTCCCTAAAACAGGAAGCAATTTTGTATGTTATATATGTGCAATCACATAAAAAATTTCTTTATTAGTCATGTTATAAAAGAAGAAACTGACCAAAAGGGGAAAAAAGACATGAAAAAAATAATGGAGGTGAAAATAGCATGCATTCAGACTCCATCAGTTCTTTGTCTGGATGTAGATAGCATTTTCCATCATGAGTCCTTTGGAATTGTCTTGGATCAATACAGTGCTGAGAAGAGCTAAGTCATTCACAGTTGATCATCATACAATGTTGCTGATACTACGTACAATGTTTTCCTGGTTCTGCTCATTTCATTTTGCATCAGTGCATTAATCAGTTCCAGGTTTTTCTAAAATCTCTTTGCTCGTCATTTCTTATACCACAATAGTATTCCATTACATTCATACGTCACAACTTGTTCAGCCATTTACTAATTGATGAGCATCCCCTCAATTTAAATTCCATCACAAAAAAAAAACTGCTATAAACATCTTTGTACATGCATGTCCTTTTACCATTTTTATAATCTCTTTGGTATACAGACCTAGTAGTTGTATTACTGAATCAAAGGGTTTGCACATTTTGATTGCCCTTTGGGCATAGTTCCAAATTGCTCTCCAGAACCCCATCCTATACTTTAAAAGATGATTGACTGAACCCAAGTGAAAGACTTTACATTTATCCTTATTTGATTTAATCATAACTTTGATAGAAGGAGCAGTCAGAGAAACGAAAAAGAGAGAACTTGGCTCCTAGAAATTTAAGGAGAGATCTCTTTCATCTGGAGGAATTAGATGGCAGAGATGTACTGGCAATGCCAGTGGACACTTTGTGGAGGAGATAGCACTTGATTTAGGCCTTGAATGAAGGAAGTGTTCTCAACATGAAGATAGTGGCTTCTGCTATATTGTTAGAATTTATCTCCTGGTAGGTGTTCACTCTAGAAAGTGAAATTACTAGTAATAAGTTTTGGAAACAATATGTTAAAAATAAATATGTACATTTTGATATATTAATGTTTTGTTATTTTTTTTCTATTTCCCTCTTTTTCCCTTTAAGATATTCTTCATTATTTGGGATGATTTTCAGGGAAAAGGAAGGATGTGGGGTATAGAAGGAGCTTTAGGCAGTGTAAAAACAAAAGATATGCATAAAATATATTTTTTAAGAAAAAAAAATCTTAGCAATGCCTGGATTGAAAAATGCCATTTTTCTCACTACCCTGAAATAATTGCTTACATTCTATGCACATGCATTTCACAAATGAGACAATATGGCAGAGTAATCAATCAATATGTTAACCTCAAGTCAAAGGTTGAAAGTTACAAGTTTAGGCTAAAATGTTCAATTTGGGTCAATTGTGTTCAAATCCTTATTCTGGTGCTCACTACTAGAATGACCTTGGACAACTTATTTAACCCCTCTGGTCCTCAGTTCCCTTTTTCTGTAAAATGAGGGATTATATGACAGTCAGGAAGACTCCATCTTTGTAAGTTCAAATCCAGCATCACTCACTTACTAGCTGTGTGACCTAGGCTAGTCACTTAATACTGTTTACCTCAGTTCCTTATCTATAAAAGGAGCTAGAGAAGGAAACGGCAAATCACTCCAGTATCTTTGCCAAGAAAACCCCAAAAGGTATCACAAAGACTGAACAACAACAACAACAATAACAACAACTATTACTACTGCTAACTGCTTCTACGTTAAAGACTACAATTAGTATAAAGACTAGACAAGTACTTTAGTCACTCAAACTCTTCCTTCTCTTTTGGTATGTCCCATACTTTCCTAGAAGAAGAGTTCTCCACCTTTTCATAGTAGGTACTCCTTTTAGCAAACTGGTGAAACCTATGAACCCTTTCTCAGAATAATGCTTTTTAAGTACTTGAGACAACTAGGCAATGCAGTGGATAAAATACTGAATTTGGAGTCAGGAAGAATGAATTCAAATCCTGCCATGTTTACTAGCTGTTTGACCCTGGTTAAGTCACTTAACTTCTTTCTTAAGTTTCTTCATCTATAAAATTAAGCTTGTACCTCTTTCCTAGGGTTTTTGTGAAGATCAAATGAGGTAAAATTTGTAAAATGCTTTGCAAACCTTAAAGCACTGTAGAAATGCTACCTAGCTACTATTAATTGCATAAAATAAAATATACAGGACTACAAAAGCAACAGATTAGATTGAAATACAGGCAAAGAACTCCTGCCTAGTCCTAGTCCAGGACTCTTTTTCATGTGAGAAGGAGGAGTGGGACTATTATTATCATTGGTAGAAGTAATGATGATGATGATAATAATAATAACATTTATAAAGCACTTGAAGGCTTACAAAGTACTTTCCATATGTTATCTCACTTAATCTGGATGAAAGCCAGAGGAATGTAACCTTGAAATCTGTGAAGGAGCAAGATACAAGAAAGATGGAGAAACACCATTTTCCTGGCAGAGAAGGCTTTTCCTATATCTCCCAATAGACTCTTTGGCTGTGGAATTTAAGGTGTGCCTTTTACAATCAGAATATAAATCAATGTCAATTTTATGGATGAATTTGTAGAGTGCCAAAAGTCAGTTATGATCTTGTGATATGCCTTCCTATTAGAGGATAATTGCAACTGACAAAAAACAGTTTGATAGATTGACCAAAACACCGATGGGACCAGACGATGAATAAATGGAAAACTCCAATTAAATTTTTACACACATACACCCACAAATTAAATCATCATAGTTTTGAAAACATGAGGGATCAAAATAAACAAATAATCCCAGATTCCCCAAAATCCTGCTTTGCCCCAATAACAAAATTAAAACCCTTTGCATGTTCTTTCTTTTCTTTATCTTTTTATTGCATCTCATTCTCTCCCAAGATAACTCCTAAAACAGTTATAAATGAGGATAGTAATGTCACAACTGCTTTCCTCAATTCTTGGTGGGCTATTTCAAGAACTTTTCATTCTCCAACATTCATTTTATCTACATTGCTTAAAGTAGCCCATAAATTGTCACAGACTGGTAATGTTGAATGTTCTGAGCTATCTGGAAGAAGACATAACATGTAATGATAATATACATTATGTGGCAGCTTCCCAAGAATTTAATTTCCTGCCTTTTGCCAATAAATTATGCATCACATTCACTAGATGGCTTCATGAGAATGTCTTAGTGACTACTGTCCTACATTAAATAAGCCTTCTGGAATTTCCTCTTTTCTTCTTTTCGCTAGATTCATGTGGATCCTGAAGGGTCTGCTATCTGAGAAAAGATGGTGAAGAACTCACCTCTTTTGCTTGCAATTTCCCACCCCCATCAAACATCTCAAAATAATATTAGCACAGCAAGTCCTGAACAAGGAAATCCACTCCCTGAATACGATGGACATGAAATAGACAGTGCCTTCACTCAACTATGTATCATGAGCTATAGGAAAAAAAAAAACAAGCCTAAACAATCTCTTGGTCTTGTCTTACAGTGATGATCTTGTATGGAGGGAAAGAACACTGGGTTTTACCATTAGAAAACTGGTTTCAAATCCTATCTTCACTACTTACTACCTATATGAAACACACATTTGCTTTTCTGTGCCTTGGTTTCTTCAAATACAAAATGAAAGGTACGACTAGATTAAACCGAAGTACTCTTCTACCTCTAAACCTAGGAATCTATGATCTCCCATTTAGGAATAATTAAGTTAATTATACACTAAAGTTCCTGTTCAGTTCACTTGTAGAACCAACCTTAAGTTACATTTTTTCTGGGTCTAATAAATTTCTATTTCTCATGTATTTCTTATAAAATTACTTTTCTCTTAACCTCTTTTTTGCTCTTATTTAGCCTACAGAAGCTCCTTTCTAAAATCATCAAGAACTACAGGAAGGGGAAAAAAAAAAGCATCTTCCCTAGAGTACATCAAACAACCAACTATTTAATAAGCATCTAAGCATCTAGGCACTGTGCTATGTCCTGGGGATGCAGAGACAAAAATATAACTGTCCCTACCCTCAAGTTCCTGTGTATATGTGAAATAAATACAAGAAAAATTCTAAGAAGGCACAAGTAGCTAGGTGCATCAGGAAATTCCTCTTGTGACTTAAGAGCTGAGTTTTGAAGGAAACTAAAGATTCCAAGGTATGAGGAGAAGGGTGCATTCCATGTATACAGGGCAGCCTGTGAAGAGAGAGAAGGTCAGTTCAGCCAGAACATAGAGTGTGTGAAGGGAAGAAATGTATCATAAGGTTCAAAGGATAATTTGGAGCCAGATTTTGGAGGGTGGCATAACACTAACAAAGGGCATTTGTGCAGCCACCTAAATCACAGCATAACTTTTTTTTTTCCTGGGGGGATGGGTTTGGGAGGGATAATTCAAGTTCCCTCTCTTTTATGAAAGCTTATAGTAATTTCAGGAAGATATGATGTGCAGTGGTATATAATAAGGTATTTTATCACCAACCTACTTTAGAAAGTAAAAAGAATAAAGATTATTATGAAAGGGGCAAATTAGTCAAAAGAAGGTCAGACTTCTAGCTCTTTGGAACAATATTTTTGAAAAACAAAAAGTCTTCTTCAGCTTCCAATTTTCTATAGTATTAGGCACTTGTCATTTTTACCCAGTCATTTACTTGCCCAAGTGAGTGAGACATTCATGTGGATCAATTAGATAAAAAAAGAATGAATGAATAAAAAAAATAGGTAACTAATGAATAAAGAAGTAGATAGATGGACAGGTAGATAGATAAATAGACAGATAGAAATGCTCATTGAAGGGTATAGTGGAAAGAGCATGGTTCTGGAGTCAGAGGGCCAGTGTTCAAATCTAACATCCATCACATAGTACCCATGTGACCTTCAGCAAGTTACTTCATTTCCTCAGTTTCCTTATCTGTAAAATTAAGAGGATGGTCTGGGTGGCCTGTAAGGCCCTTTCTTGTTTTACATCTATAATCCCAGTATGACATTTAGGTTTCAATCTATTTCAAATGTTAGGAAAACCATTTAAAATATAAGAAAACAACTCACTCATCATAGACGATTTTGTAAAAATTTACCTTTCTGTGATCTACTACTATTTTTAAATATACAAATTGTGTTATAAGCCCCAAGTGGGTTGAAAACCCTGATGAGGCATAACATCACCAGGATTTGCTTTGGGAAAGAATTCAATTCATCAAGCATATTCTGTGCCTGATGGTGGAGATAAAAAGACAAATAGAAAACTGTTAATAAGAGAACTTCATTCCTAAATTCAAGGAGTTTATATTCTACTGAAAATATAAGGTAGAACTGGACTCCAGTTCTTTTTTCCCTGATTTTTAACTTTTTCCTAATTCTGAAGAGGTGGAAACAGCTTCAAAACTTCTTCCTGACTTCTAGGCTACCTTGTCTCTTCCTCTCAATCACTAAATATAATGATCATTATGATCTCACTCTCTTTCTCTTCCTTTAATGCAGCCCCAGTACATGTTATAAAAGGGAACCAGGAAAAGGGGATGAGAGTATGGCAGGGGATGAGGAAGGACAGTTTGAAAAAAAGAAGAGGATAATTCAATTTCACCTTTTTCTGATGTATAGTCATATGTATACCTTGTCCCATGTTCACTAGATGATGAAAGGTTACATCTTGGCTAACCCTGTACTTGTGAAAAATTTTACTTCTTGAAAAAGACACAAAGACACATACATGACTGTGTGTCATACAACTAGAGAGAGTTTGTCACATTAATTCCCAGGTGCTGTGCCTTCCCATTTTTGTGGACTTTCACAGTATTTGACAGTTTCTAGAAGAAAAGATTCAGAAACATTTGCATTATGAGTTTCTGCTTACAGATGGCTGAAGAGCTCCCACAGATAGAGGGCTTCTTGTTCAGTTAACACCCTGGAAATTTCTGATGTCAATAAATCAAATACAGAAATAGAATTGGCTGAGAGACCTGTGAAGCAGCACATCAGGTGGTGGACATGAGCCAGCAATTCCTGTAGATATATGTATGTATATACATATACATGTAATATGTATACACATATTTTGTGTTTGTATAACGTGTAAGGCAAAGCATCTACTAGCATTAAATATAAATTGGATGTATTAAAAAGCATATTCATATCATTCTTTTGCTATTATAATCACTAGGGGCAAATTAGGAGCACAGATGTCATAGGTCCTTATATGCCAAAGTTTATTTCACTGAAATTATCTAAAACAACATCTTAGAGAAAGTGATAGAAAAATAATTAAACATTTACATGCTACTTCAGAATCTTTTGTAAAAAAAAAAAAAATCCCATGATCTAAGACATCTCCAAAAGTCTCATGATGGAAAATGCTATCCATATCCAGAGAAACAACTATGGAACTTGAATGCAGATTGAAGCATACTATTTAATCTTATTTTTTCTTCTCTTCTGTTTTGTTTCTTCTTTCTTGTGGTTTCTCCCATTGGTTCTAATTCTTCTTTACAACATGACTAGTGTGAAAATATGTTTAATATGAAAGTATATGTAGAGCCTATACCAAATTGCATGCCATCTTGGAGAGGTAGGTGGGAGGCAGGGGGAGAAAATTTAAAACTCAAAAGCTTATGAAAGTGAATGTTGAACACTAAAAATAAATTAATAAAATAAATTAAAAAAATAAAATTAAATCCCACAGATGTTAATCTAACCATGACCTTGAGATGGCAGGAGAAATCATTTATACATTGAAATTTTATATTGTTTCAATATTTCTAAAAGCAAATAAAAATCAGCAAAAGCAATACACCACCATAATTAAAAAGTGATAGAATAGAGAATATAAGCTGAATTGTTCTATTTTCTTTTTTTAGGTTTTTTTTAATAAATGTATTACATATTTATTTTTAACATTCTTCATACTATTCCTCTCAGGAAATGTGGGTAATGTCTTGAAAACAATGAGAAAACGTTAGTTTGGATAAAATTTGATACTCTAATGAGAAAACCACCATGGAAACTATTGACACTTCATGTAATAAAAACTAAGAGTCTGGCCACTCCTTGCATAACAGGAGGACACTGTTGTATTTAGCATATGATGATAGATTATCTCAACACCAATGATTGCTGGATCTCATTGATGCAAGGTGTTTGAAACAGAAGCATACAAATTTGAACAGTACTTCGAATATTGACTACAAATCATAAAATTCTGTAATCTTTGAAGAGTCAGAATTACAGGTAACACAAAGTACATCAGAGGTACAAGATGGGTAAAAACAAGCTAACTACTAAACAACCTGAAAGGGCATCAGTGCTCAAGGCTATCAGATTTTGATGAAAGGGAATTAGTGAAACATTAGAAGAGATATTCTGTTGTGGTTTATGTAAAAAAAATACTAGTTGCTGATTACTAATTAGGGCTTCTATGTCCATTTTGAACTAGGACAGTTTTAGCAAAGAAATGATGGCTAGTCTCCCTTCCAGTGCCACTAAGAAGGTCATTGTGAGAATGCTATTACCTCATAAAGTAGCAGAGAATGTTTTTAAACAATTTCACTGAATGATTTGCCTTCCTATAATTGTCAGTAAAACTCATTCTTCGTTTTATCTTTCATAATAATTTTTCCCATACAATGTTCTCTGTCTTCTCCTTTCCTTATATAATCTCCTAGCTCAAGAGGAATTTTGTCCTTATTGATTATGAAAGTAGATTACACCAGCCTCTTATTTTGTTTCTCTTCCATTTTTTCATATTCTAATCAAACTGGATTTCTCTCTCATCTCACACATAATACTCTTATCTCCCATCTTCTATTTCCTCTCTGTGCCTTGGCACTGGTCATCTCCCATGGCAGGAATACATACCCTCTGCACTTCTAACTTTGGTTACCTTCAAGATTTACCTGAAATGCCACCTTCTTCAAAAGCCTGTCAGAATCCCATGTGCTAATGCCTTTTCCCTCTAACAGCTTTGTTCTCATGTTATATTTATTTAGCATACACCTAAGTCTTAAACATATCATTTCCCAATTGCAGAAAGCAAGTTCCTTGAGAGTGGGGCCCATTTTTTTTGTCTTTATTTCCCCAGTACCTAGAATAGTGACTGGCAAATCGTAGGCATTCAATTAAAGAATGTTGATTGATTTATTGATTGAGAAATGTGTAATAAAGCTAAAAAGGTAGGTTGGGACCAGATTGCAAAGAATTTTAATGCAAGGAAATGAGTTTATATGTGATTCTGGAGGTAGGGAGCCAAAGGAATTTATTGAATAGCAGGGTGACGTGGGCACACATGCACTTTGAAAAAATCCCTTTGGCAGCTGTATAAATGATTGGAGTACAGTGGAGTAAGATGATGCAGGGAGACCAATTAGAAGGCTTTTGCTATAGTCTAGTCCAGAGGTAAAGCATTCCTGACCTAGGGTTTTGGCAGTATAAGTGCAAAAAAGTAATAGACATGATAGATATTGTGAAGGTAGAAATTACAAGATTTGGCAACTGATTATTTATGTGGGATGAGTGAGAGTGAGAAATGATTGTTGACTCAAGGCTGAAAATCTGAGTTCCTACAAGGATAGCGGGTGCCTTTGACAGAAGTAGGGAAGGGGTGGATTTGGGGTGCATATGGGGGAACAAGTTCTATTTTGGATATTTGGTGTTTGACATGCCTAGGGGACATCTAAATTAAAATGTCCAATAGGTAATTGTTGATTTATGACTCCATGAGGTTGCCTCTCTCTTTTTTTAAGTTATTGACTTTTTTTTAACATCATCGTCACTTTCCAATGACTCTTCTTTACCCAACAAAGCTCCCCCCCCCGTAACAAATAAACATAGTCCTACAAAACAAATTAACATGTTGGTTATGGCTGAAATTATGATGATTTTATTATTTCTCAACAGTTACTAATTATTGTGGCTATAATAAAGTTATTATGAAAAAAAATCATGCTAATTCTATACCCTTTGTTCAGCACATTTTTGTCAAAAGGAAGGCAATATGCTCTATTATTAAATCCTCCAGAATCATGATTGATCACTATACTACTGTGGTCTTCATGGAAATTGTTCTTCTGATTATGATTATGCTTCCTTCACTCTGCATCAGATCATATGGTTCTTTCTGGAAAGTTCCCCAGCTACTCTAGTCTATGCTCATTTTTCTCTTCTTAGATCTTATTGTATTTACCATAGTCAAGGTCACAGAGGCTACGTGTTTTAGTTTGGAATCGATAACTGGACCATAAGCTTCATGAAAGCAGAGACCCCATCTTTTTTGTTTCTACCACAGAATATAGCACAAAAAATGCTTATTAATTGTTGAGCAAGAAATTCTTGCTGTTATTCTCCTTAGTAAAATCTACCCCCCACAAAAAAGTTATAGGTTGGCAGCTTGTCAATGGTAGTCCTTTTTCTGAATCTTGTGTGCCCATTTAAGGAACAATTTTTCACAGCAAACACTATATTAAAAGAAGGATACTCTAGTACTGAATTTAATAGTATCTTCTTACCCAGCGACTGTGTCTTTATTAAGACAGATACAATACATAGCAATAAAACTAAAATACCTCATCTGTTCCAAATTTAGAAAATGACTTTTTTTTATAAATTGTACTGGTAGTAAACAGTCCATTCTTCCCACTATATAAGTGGTATTAATATAGCTTCAGGGATTTTTTTAATTAAAACATTTGGAAGATTCAAATGCGGACTGTACGTACCACATTTTACAATGCTTCTTTCAAAAGAGAGGCATTACATCTATTTACAGAGAACTTACATTTAGTTATAATTAATTCACTACTTTGTTTTAAAGGACTCCACTGCACACTAGAGGTATCGTCCTCTCCATCTGGCTGTTAGACCCATATGTTCTGGAGTGATTAAGGCAAATGATCAGATTTTAGGAACTCACTTTCTTTGTGTATTTTTTTTCCCAAACACATTTGCATCTGTCATTCTATGTTTATAAAGAAGAGCATTTCTATAGTGTTAAGGCCCATAAGGACTGGGGGAAATAAAGGGGAAAAGTATGTAAAGTTGATTCTGTTGAACTAAGCTTTTATCATAATCCGGATGATGTTTGAGAAATCAAATGAGTAATAAAAATATATGGGACACTTATCGTTAATAGACTCTCAAAGTTGGAAAGAACCTCAGAAACCATGTAGTCCAAACAGCATCTATAATCCTCTCTAACACATTCCCAACATTTGTTCATGAGGTTTCCCTTTGAAGATCTGAGACAACCCATTCTGATGATGGACAGCTGTAATTTTTAGAAACATTTTCCTAACACTAAGGTCAAATCTACCCTGCAATTTCCACTCGTTGTTCATAGTTCAGCCATCTTATGCCAAATAGAATACCTCTCTTCTCCCACATAACATCCTTGAAATACTTGAAAACAGCTACCATATTTACCTTCCCTCTTCTGTCTTCTTTTTTCTTAGGTAATAGCCTCCATCCTTTCAGAAAAAGCATGGTCTGCCATCCTGTCTCTATCTGGCTCACCCTTCTCTGAATGTAACCCAGCTTGTGAATGTCATTCCCAAAATATGATACCCTGAACTAAATACAATATTCCAAATGTACTCTGATTAGGGCAGGGTATACAGGCAATAATATCACCTCCCTCATTCTGGCCACTGTGCCACTGTTAATGAAGCCTAAAATCACATTAGTTATTTTTGGCCGTCATATCATACTAAGTTGTACTAAGCTTGCAGTCCACTAAAATTCCCAAGTCTTTCATACAAACTGACTTGCTAAGCAACGACTAGATGAGATAATTGATAGAATGCAAGACTTAGTGTCAGAAAGAACAGAGTTCAAAACTAGATACAGATACTTACTAGTTGTATGAGCATGGGCAAGTCATTTAACTTGTGCCCAGCACAGTTACCTCAACTGTAAAATTTGTATCATAATAACACTTACACAGGGTTGTTTTTAGAATCAAATTGCGTATTACACACACACACAATGTTAGGAAGACACATCTTCCTGACTTCAAATTTGGCCTCAGACGTTTACTAGCTGTGAGACCCTAGGCAAGTCATTTAACCCTGTTTGCCTCACTTTTCTCATCTGTAAAGTGATCTGGAGAAGGAAATGACAAATTACTCTAGTATCTTTGCCAAGAAAATCTAAAGTGGACTTATGCAATTAGACACAACTGAAAACAATTGAAAAACAACAACGAAGTTATTAATTGAGAAATGGTTCATACTTCGATATTTTGTTGATCATCAAGTTTCTCTCTCTGAGAGCTGTGTGTATGTGTGTGTGTGTGTGTGTGTGTGTGTGTGTGTGTGTGTGTGTGTGTGTGTGTGTGTGTGTGAAAGATTCCATATATTATGTAAGCAGGCCAAGCATTAGCTAACTTTATGTTAGTCACAAGAGTGTGGATAATGTCAACACCTAAGCAAAGAACAGATAAAGAACAGCAAGATAATTGCAACACCGTTTGTAAATGTTAATGTTTATGCTTCCAACTTTCTTCCCTAGGACTCAGGTTTCTACTTACCAGGTACCTAAATTCAACAGAAACATTTAACACCTGCCTGAGAGCTGAGGCCTGAGCCCTAGCGCCCAGTTAACAAGTAGAGACATTAACACCTGTTAGCTAGCTGAAGTAGAGACATTAACACCTGTTTGCTAGCTGAAGTAGAGACATGAGCACCTGGAAAAATAACAACTATACCAGTTAAAACCAGGTTGCTTTCACCTAGCTGATTGTTCTTCCTCTGTTTTGAGCTTAGACGTTGATTTTTAACTTGTCCCCTCTGGGTAATATAGGTGTTATCAGAGTCATCAGCATTTAAACAATGACATGTACAATAGAACTGATGAGAGACAGAGAGAGACATCTATATAGATATGTATCTATAGATATGTGCACGTGTATTTATAGGTAGATATCTATTGATAGATACGTATAAAATATATGCATTTCACGTTATTGTTTGCCATACAAAAAGGGATTTTGATGGGGAAGAATTACATTTTATAGATGTAAATTTTCCATCTTTCATGATATTTTTAGAAACTGGAAATAGCCATTATATTTGCTAAAGCTCACTAGCTACATTATAACAAAGCGAGAAAATGTACGTATTTATAGCTTTAGGTTTCTTCCTTTTTTTATTTGTTTGGAGGTGGGTTTTTCTGTTTTAGTTGTAGCAATTTTGATGGAGAGCCGAAATGTTTTATTTCCAAAGTGTCTATGTTGTCCTTTAGCGGCTGGCTAGTCCTGAGCAACCAATCAGAACTTCTACTCAGTCACAACTGACATTGATTAATAGACACCTTAGAGATCTACTTACCGATTATGTCCATTAGGGAAAAAAAAAAGAAGAGTGCATTGGGAAATTACAGGCACTGTTACAGATTATTTTCAGAGTCTTACTGATTTTAATGCATCAATTGGATGTGTTTGCTGTATCTGTTTTGCTCATTTTATGTCTCACATTAGAAAGATGTTAAAGCCAGATGATATTAGTATTGTTACTCAATTTGAACATTCTATTTAATACTGTATAGTGGCAACTGTGTGTATGAACACATTTTCATAGAATAGTTAATTTGAAAAATGTGAAATTGACTCTAATATAAATTAAAGTACATTTAAAATTGGTATTTACTTGACCGCCACTCAAGTTTTCATCTGAAGTGTCACTGTGCGATGGAGGTAATTATGGATTTTCAAAGCCTATATAAAATGAAAAAGAGCTCTAGGGGGTCCTACCAGGTCAGAAGACTTTGAGTATAGGTTGGATATAGACAGTGGTCCTCACTTTTGAAGGTCTAGTCTACTTAAGCACAGAAGGGGACATGGCCAAGTTATTTGTCTTTAGGTGATAAATATATTGGCCACAGAATTAAACAAAATATATGTAATAAACTGTGGAGGGAATTCTGTTTCAACCAGAGGAAGGACTACCTATACTGATAGCTCTTTGATTCTTTTACCTCCCTTCCCACTATATCCAAAATAATTTGCCAAATAATGTTTATTCTACAGCTCCCTCATTTGTCTCCTTCCTACTCACATAGCCACTACCCTAGTTCCAGCCCTTATTACCCCTGCCCTGCTATTGCAATGGCCTCTTCATTGACTACCTTACCTCATTCCATTGTACCCTCCCCAATTCCTTCTCCATATAGCTACCAAAATCACATTTCTAGTGCACAAGGCTGTCCATGGTACTTCCCTTGTTCAAAAACTTTCAGTGGCTCCCTATTGACCCGAGAATAAAATAGATTCCTTAGTTTGACATTAAAGGCCTTCTACAATCCACCTCCAAACAACAATATATTTTAATGTATGAGTGGCTATGACATATGCAGTACAATGAGTGGGCAAGCTCATCATGAGCATTTAGAGACAAGATAGCCAAGTGTCCCATGAAATTATGATTTTTGTTGCCTTAAATCATCTTTCCCCTTTCCAGAGAGAAACTTTGGACCATCTTTTTCTTTAGATGTGGTTTGGTTCCTTCAATAAGTATGTCAACTAGGTCATTTAACGCAGGTGTGTGTGTGTGTGTGTGTGTGTGTGTGTGTGTGTGTGTGTGTGTGTATGTTTAAAGAATTGAGACAGGCAAAGCTAAATTTTGTGCTTGGAATGAAAGTAGCCTCCTTCAAAATGCATTCCCCTTTATTAGATCCCACCTTCTAAAAATCTGCACATTGTTCTATTCAGCTAAAATGCCATTGTTCCTAAAGTGAATAGCCTGAGTGTTTTTTCAGAAGTAAGAGTCTTCTGTCTAACGAATAGTGGAAGATGTTAATAATGGTTCCAGAAGGGAATGCTAATTTTCTGACCATTAATCTGTGTTGCAAAACTTTGGGCCTTTCTTTTCTAAACTTTTTCTTTTTCCTCTTTCTGGACCATGGTAAACTCTAGCTCCTGACTATTTTAGGCATCTACTTCAGTACATTTTGTAAGGCTGAGTATGACAGCAGGTGGGCACTGACACATTACCCAGGTGGCCACTTAATGCAGTCTAATTTAAAAATGCACAAAAGAGCAACCCTTTCCAGAACATGAGGTTTGTCCAGCTCCTGAGTTAGGTGAACAAGATTAGCAGGTAGCTCTGAGTTAATATCCCTTTGTAAGGTTTTTCCTTTAAGTAAGACTGTATTGTGACATCATCCATTTTTGTTAGCCTCAAAATTTATCTAATTCTTGAAAATCATAAAAAAAATCATCAACTCAATTCAGCAAACATTAATTAAATATCCATAGGTACAAGAAACTTAATGACTACTATTAGTCAGCTTAAAAATTAGTTTATCAATCAAATGATCATTTAGCAATAGATCCTGAAAGCTGGATTATGTTTTTTTTCTCTTCCTGAGCATGAAAATGCCAAACCTGTACATAGGAATGGAGCAATGTAGCACATTCATATTTATACTAACATGGTTTCTGTCCATTTCAACTTAATCAATATTTATCACCCATCAATTACATGTGAGGCACTGTACTAAGTGCTAAGGATATAAATGTGAAGCATGATACAAACCATGCCTTCAAGAACCTTATGATGTTATTAGAAACGGGAGAGGTTATTACAAATAAGAAGCAAAACTGGTATTCCATTGATATATTTATAAAATTTTATACTTGGTTATTTACAAATCATAGTATCCTTTAACATATTTGTCATTGGAAAACCGAATATATGAACCAAGATACTTTTCCAGTTTTCATGATTTCAGGTATTCCTTAATTTGTTGAACAAATAGGTATTTAGTATTTTCTATATATAAAGCCTTCTATTAGGTGCTGATTTCAACTGTTAGGGCACTGATTTCAGTTCACTTTGTTGCTGTAATTTATATATACATGCTCAGTTGGTCTTGGGACCAGGAAGATCCAGTTTCAAGTCCTGCTTCTGAGACATACTGGCTGGATAACCCTGGTCAAATCACTTTATCTCTATACATAGAAGAAGGACTGGACCTGTTCATGTGGAGGAGTCCCAGATAAGAAAACTCTCTCTATTAATGAACATCTTTGGAAATTATAGCCTTAGACAATCGCCTAGAGCACTGAGAGTCTATGTTTCTAATTTGTTGTTGTTATGTTGTATTAATTGTATCTACCTTCATGACCTCATTTTTATGGGATTTTCTTGACAAAGATACTGGAGTGGTTTGCCATTTCCTTCTTCAGGGTCCCCATTTTTCATATGAGGAAACTGAGTCAAACAGAAGTTAAGTGACTTTCACAAGGTCATACAACTAGTGTCTAAGTCTATATTCAAACTTCGGTCCTCCTCAATCCAGGCCCAACACTATAATAGTAATAATTAGCTAGCATTCATATTGTGACTACTATGTGCCAGGTACTGTACGCAGCACTTTCCAAATATCATCTCATTTGGTCCTGGGATATGTCCTGACTCCAAGTCCAGAGCGCCATCTACTTAGCACCTTGCTACTGCATAGCTATCATAGCACTTCTATGTTTCTATTTATATTTGTGTAGTGTTTACTATATGCCAAGTACTGTGCTAAACACAATGCAAATATTATCTCATTTGACCTTCACAACAACCATGGAAGATAGGTGTTATTGCTATCTCCATTTTACATTTAAGAAAATAAAGGCAAACAGAGGTTAAGTGACTTGCTCTAGGTCACACAGCTAGGAACTGTCTGAGGAAAAATTTAATCTCAGTTCTTCCTGACTCTAAACCCTACATTCTATTCACTGAATCACTTACACATATGTATAAGTGTGTTTGTATGTATACACACACACACACATATGTATGTATGTATTCTGTGTTCTCATTGGTGAGGGATTTCCTTTTACCAATACAGATTTCCACCTGGTGCACTGAGATGTTATTCTCGTAACTATTATGCCTCACAGGCCAAATCTGAACAAGTTTACTTGAACAAAGCAAGAGAACCTTCTGCAGGAAGCAAAATGCACAACTTCCCTGCAAGGGGGTAGTGATTCAGAAAAATTAAATGCCAACTCCTTCTGGAAACCTTTCCGGAAAAAAAAAATTGCCATCTAGCTAGAGAGTAAGATACAAATCCAGACAACTCTGCAATATGTTTCATTGCATAATAAGTGAACTCCTCGAGAGATAGAAAGTACTAAGTGAGAAGGGCTTGAGGAGGTGGAAGGAGAGTTCATTAGAAACAAAGAAGATCAAGAAAGACTTCATTTGTGAAGGGGCATTTGAGCTGAGTCTTAAGGAAGCAGTAGGATTTCAAAGAACTTGAGAAATAAAAGCCTGGAAGTATATGAAACAGGGTGAGCAAAATAGAGGATAGCAAAAGCCTAGTTTGATTGCAATGTAGTATATGTGAGGGTGAGATTATGAGATAAAAGAAGAAAGGTAAATCAGTGGCAAATTCTTGAGGGCCTAGTATGCCAGTGTGAACCTCACTAGCTAGATAATAGAAATCAACTTTTCTTAGTAAAAGAGTGACATGCAATATAAGGAATATCAGCTTTGGTAATAGTGTGATCAATATGGTGGGCCTGGAATGCTGGAAATAAGGCTCGAAAGGTTTTAAGGATTTCACTCTTCCCCCATTTCCTGCGCGCTCAAGCACACGCACATGCACACGTGCGTGCACACACACACACACACACACACACACACACACACACACACACACACACACACTAATGTACTTGATGCACTCAGGACTTTGTCTACTATGCCCCAGAAACCTTTCACCCTGCAATCTCATTTCAACCTAAAAATTCCTTCCCCTGCACCTCCAGCTCTCTTTTCAGTTTCTATTTTTTTTGTGTGTGTTATCTTCCTCCACTAGAATGTAAGCTCCCTGAGGACAGGTACTATAATTCTTTCTGCCTCCATTTGTAATCATGGAGCTTAGTATAGGGCCTGGCACATATTAACCATTTAATTAATGCTTATTGACTGACTGATTGACCTCACTGATTCCATTTTTATTGTCAAAATAACAGGCATATGTTTAGAAGTGAAACACTGAAAAATAGATTGTTACCTGGATCTTCTAACTCTTTGTTGTAAAGGGTGGGAAACAACAACAAAAAAAAAAACATGACTTAATGAGAGTCATATTCATGCAAAACACATTCCTCAATTTAGGGCAGAAGCTTACCAATATAGAGCAATTAAATGAAAGGCATTCATTATACCACTTATTCATTTAAATTAAGTAAAAATATGAGCTATGCCAGATGTATGCAGATTCAGAATAGATCCTCTCATGTGTAAATAATATACTTTCTTGGATTTTTGAGGCTTGAAAAAAAAACAGATTGATGTAGCAAAATAGTTTATTTTTTCCTTTGATGTATTCATGAGAGATACCTTCATAAGAGGGATGCAATGCCTTTGGCTCTATGTTTCGGAAGGGTGAATTTAAAGTGTAACAGTGGTACTGCTATGAAGATTCAAATTGTATCATGGACATCTTTGCAGATTACATGGTATTTCCTTGCTTCCTCATTGCCAGCTCTTTGGCATTTTTTTCCCCAGTATGATTGTGCTACTCACAATAACAGCAGGATCTCACATTCCTATGATCTCTTAAAGTCGACAGACTATTTTCTTCCCAATACCCATGTGAGGTCCGTGGTGCAAGTTATCTCCATTTTGCAGATGAGCCTCAGAGAAAAGAAGGGACTTGCCCATGGTGTCATAGTGAAGATTAGATCTAAGACTCCTTACCACTACACATACTGTATATATAGCCTTAATCTTATGTCCCCCAAACAAGGTTACTTGTCCCCCAGGTTCAAGGTACTTTTTTAAACTCCAGTGAAAATGAATTGAAGTAAAGGGGTCAACATAGGAACAAAACTAAGCCCAGGAGATAAGGTGAAATGTGGAGAAGAGGGGGAGGGCTGTCACATAAACCTGCAGGGTAGGAAATGGCACAAATTCAGTGAACTTATCACAGTAAAATACAATATGCCATGTGGCCAAAAGCCCTGCACCAGGATCCTGGAGGACTAGATTTAGTTTGATTCTACCACTGCCTAAGGGTTATAGAATCATAGATTTAGAGGTAAAAGTGCACGTAGATTCTGATTTTGCAAGTAAGGAAACTGAGGTCTGCTGAAGTTATATGATGACCATAGTCACACAGGTTGAAAGTGACAAAGGCAAGATTCCAAAGCTAATTCTTTTTCTACTCCACTGTACCAAATTTTCTTATTACTAAATCACTTAACCTCTTTGGGCCTCAGTTTCCTTGTCTGTAAAATAAAGGGGTTGGACATTATCTCCAAAGTCCTTTAGAGGTCTTTCATTCTATGTTTCTATGATACTGAAGATATAAAGAAAATTTATGAGAATGGCTTCAACGAAATGTATCTTTGGAGGGATCAAGCTGTAGCCTTATTTGGACACTTGCCAAGCTCAGCATGGTTCTTGGGAAGAAAGCCTTCTGGATATAAAATATAGGACTTTCACTGCACACTATACAGCATGGTGAACTCTGTGCTCTACCTGCTTAGATGTGCTACATGCAAACCTTTTCAGATACTTATAATGCAAATCACATACAAACCAAAGACATGTTAAAATAACGGAAAGAAATCTCTGAAAAATTGAACTTTTTCACTCCACATGAAGCAAATCAACAGCAAAATCTATGTGTGCACTGATATGATATGGCAAAAAAAAATAATATATCTAGTTTAATTGTCTTCCTAAAAGCTATGACAAATACATCCAGAAAGGTACTACCATAAGAAATCAATTCAAACTTCTCCACAATAACAAGCATTGATTAAACACCTACTATGTGCAGAATCCTGTGGGAAGTCCTGGGTAAATACAAAGTTTATTTGTGACACATAGTCCCTATCCCTATAGTATTTATAATCTACCAAGGAGGTAAGTAACAAACAAGGAGAATTATAATACAAAATAATTCATAAAAAACATTCTTAGGAGTTGAGAAACAAAGTGCTAAATGAGGTCCAAGGGGGAAGGTCATTATGACCTGAGAACCAGCCTGGAGAATCTAGTTTGGGTAGGAAATAGGGCCAAATATGTTGATTAGAATATTGTATTAAGACCAGAGAGATACAGCATGACACAGTAGATAAAGGACCAGGCTTTGAATCAAGAAGAACTGGTTTCGATCAGCCTCTGCAAACTACTAGCTGTGTGATCCTGCGATACATGTTATTCACTTGTCTGTTCCTGGGCAACTTTCTGAGGCTATCAGTTTCTGAGAAGTTGTCACCTGGATTGATAGAAGGAGTTTACAAGCTAGGACTTCCCAGCCCAGATGAAATTACACATAAGTTCAAGAACAAATTATAATATAGCAAGTTTATAAAAACATCAAAATTACAAGAAAATTTAGAATTCCTAACACTAAAAAGAAACCTGAAATATGTAATCAATGGTCCTTTACACTTTACCTTCATATTGCCCAAAAGAGCAACACTCTTACAGAGATTAAAAAAAAACCAGGAAAATGTTTCATTTCATATTTCTAGTGCTAGCATTCTAATCTTTCTTAGTGTTTAAATGTTTTTAAGTTGTTCTTTCAATTAGCCTTTGTTTTCTGAGAGTCTAGCCAAATTTCAAGTTTATAGCTTTAGCCAATTTCTTGTACACACATTTTAAGCAAGGTCAAAGTATTCTGAGAGTTGAAAAATATTACATGGTTTATTTTTATATATACTACTGTAATCTCATTGAATGGCTTGCCCTCACATCCGATGAGGTAGGGGAGAACCCTTTTACCCAGAATATTCCTTTCTGGCTGAAGAACAAAGATATGGTAATCACCTCTTAAAGAATGTCTTTCTTTAGGGAAAACGAAGAGGAACTGACAAAACATGGTCGGTAAAACCAGATGGTTGGTTTGGGGTTCAGAAAAGTTATGGAACTTTCAATAATAGACATACCTGTTGTAATTCAAATATCGTTACCATGAACTTCATGCAATTATCCAAATTCTGTCATAAATTTTTGCTTATTTAGATATTCTTTGAAATATTTAGAATTTTAGAGCTGTAAGAGTCCTTAAAATAATCTAGGCCACAAAATAACTAAGGCCCAAAGACAAAATAGGACCTTAGATTTATCTACACCTAAGAGAGACAGCAAGGCAAAGTGGTTAAAGGACTGTATGTGACCCAGAGATGATCTAGCCCGAATCCTTTGTTTTATAGATGACTGAATGGACTTGTCCAAGGTAACAAGGTAGTATAACAACCTGTTACAATAATTAGAATGATTTGAACCTAGGAGGCAATATAGTGGTCCCCAAGATACAAGTGGTTCCTTCTTGTTCCACCTTAGGGATTTTGTTTCAGGCAGAAATTCCAGTCACAATTGCTCTGAGCTCCCAATTAGGAAGAATACAACATTTAAACAGAGTTGGGGCTTCCTGCCTAACTTTACATTTAAATTTTTCTCTAGTTAAGTACTGACTTCTTTGCGGTTGAAGCAAATTCAGTGTACAGTTTAGGTATTAGAACATCAGATTATATTATACTTTAAGTGGATACACAGGAACTGGGAGAAGGGAAAGAGCAGGCCTTTCATGGGGACATCTCTCAGATATTGAATCTGTTAAATATCTTTGCTGTTCAGTTGTTTTCAGTTTTGTCCCTATTTGGGGGTTTCTTGGCAGATACTGAGTGGTTTGCCATTCCCTTCTTCAGCTCATTTTACAGATGACAACTGAGGCAAGCAGGATTAAGTGACTTGCCCAGGGTTATAGGGCTCTGTGAGGCCAGATTTAAATTCAGGAATATGAGTCTTTCCGATTTCAGGCCTGACACTCTATCTCCTGTGCCACCTAGCTACCTCTGTTCAGTATTTACCTCTCTCTAATAGTTCTTCAGGGGTGTGCTGAAATGTCATAATTGCTCCAAACTCCTGAATGAATGTGATTATAACTAGTTTGAGCCTTTAATGATAACCATTGGGGTGAGACCAAACTCCTCAATCTATGCAAACATTATTCTTATATAACACCGCTGCAATTTCAAGGACTTTTCAATGCTTTGTCTATAGAGTATAAAATGAATTGACTATCTTATCACCTAATTTCAGTGACATGAGCTTTGAGTAAACCAATAAATACACTCATACACTTCACTTTCCTAGAAACCCTCTAAGCTAAGATTTGAACTCAAGTCTTCTAACTCCAAATCTATTTTTTATTACACTGCCTTATACTGTCTGCTCATAAAACTAAGTCATGTTTTACTGAAATTTGTTGTTCTGTTGTGTCCAGCTCTCCATGAACCCAGTTGTGGTTTTCTTGGCAAAGATACTACAGGAGTTTACCATTTCCTTCTCCAGCTTATTTTATTGATGAGGAACTGAGGCACACAAGGTTAAGTGACTTGCCCAGGGTCACAGCTAGTAAGTGTTTGAGGTCAGATTTGAACTTATGAAGAGGAGGCTTCCTGACTCCAGGCCTAGCATTCTATCCACTGTGCCACCTACCTGCCCCTTTACTGAAATTCAGTACCTTCAAAGTAGTTAGTTATGGATCTAGGGTTTTTTTTTAATGAATAATTTATTTGTGTGCTTTTAATTATTATGGATAACTTAATTTATGAATAGCTATTTAGAATAAAATAAACTTGCCATAGATAAGGAATATTGTTTTCCACAAATTAGGATGTTTTCTCTCACCTCCAAATACCTAGTCTATAAAGTAGTGATTAATGCTCTACTGAACCACTTGAAAAATAAATACTGATATAGCTAGTAAAAGCTCAAAGAGAGTAATAACAGAAGTGATTAGCAGCAGACTCTACCATTTCTTAGAAATAATGGGTCTTACCTCTCTACAACATTCAATCTTTTAAAGCACCACCATCACCGCACAACTTCTAGTCATTTCATTTGATTTGTTATTTAAAAAATGAATTTTGGACTTGGGAGAGGATGCTGATTAGCCAATATTAATTTCTTTAATGCTGGGTAACAACAAATAGAAAAAGGAGAGGAAAAAATAAATACTAATTAGTGATAAGAAGGAGGAAGAACCATCTTTAAATTTATTTCTACTGTTAGAAAGTAATTTTTATATTAAATATTGTAACTTCTAATACTTCAATGGGTCAGCAATCTCATGGATGTAGGTATTCCTCATGGTGATACCACTTGCAAAGCATCCATGACTGTCCATCCTTAAATGACTCTCAATCATATCTTCCCCCAAATCTCCCACAATGTACCCACTCAAAATGCTGGAAGACTTTTCTAGTCATATATTTCTCTGATGACATCTTTTACACCATTTCACCTCAATATTATTTGCAACCTCTAAAACAAAAGTATTACATGCCTTTTTTTTCAGTTTTAGTCTTCTTGGGGAAAAGAACCATAAAATCATTTGCCCCAGAATTTTCAGAAAAAGCCATCAAAAATCAAATTAAAATGTTCCTGAGGTTTCATAGTTTTAGTACTATTGCCAAACATTTGTATTATTGAATCTCAAACCAGGTACATCTTGCAGGTAAACAAAAGCAGGGATGTTTTGGGAAGAAATCAACCAATATAACAGGAGGAAGAGGAGTTTTCAAACAAGACCAAAGCGGCTAAATATTTGCATGGAACTATGTGCTTTGCCTAAAGTTGAAGATTCCAGCTTTAGCAGTTGTTCTAAATAAAACAGTTGAAACAGTTTATTAGCCAGTCCCCATGCCTAGCAGTAATGATATTTCTGTGTATGTTGTCAGTAATGACACAAAGAGCGATGTAAAAGAATAAGATAGACATCTCATTTCTAAAAATAAAAGGAAGTAACTTGGTTCAGCCCCATTCAAGGAGAGCCAAAGTTGAGGGGAGCCTTGATCATTCCAAGTATCACACATCTGAGAGACATCAGACCTGTGACCTATAGGGCTTGTGCTAATATAGTACAATGTAGAGGCAAGAGTAATGGAACTGGAGGTACAGGGCCTTATTTAAATACAGATGTTAAAAAACCCCTTAAGTTCTTTAACGTGTAAGAAACAACGATTTTATTGTGATGGGAGGAAGGCCCAAAGAAAACTTACTATTTGTATCTCCCATCACCCACTCTCCATTGTTTTGGTCCCTCCTTGATGCTGATGACAACATTTTGAGGGCATGACATAGAAAATAGAAAGGACTAGGCATACGGAAGAGTTTAGATGCTAATATAAGGAAGTCTCTTGCGGTATCTTCAGAGCAGAATTTGCTTCTTCCCACCCACTGCCTTATACGATCTTAGGTCGCATTAAGAGAGGCATCTTGTACAGGAGTAGGCATTTTAAAATCTGTCCTGTTTATACTACATGTTTCCCCCAGTGAAATATAAGCTCTTTGAGGGCAGGGAATCTTTTACTTTTATCTTTGTAGCCTCAGCCCCTAGCATAATGTCTGCCATATAATCAATAAATAATATCCTTATTGACTGATTGCCTAACTTAGCAAATCCTGGAGTATTATGTTAAATTCAAGAAGCCACATTTTGGGATAAGCATAATATTCTGTAGGTACTAAGCACTTCATTTATAATGGAATTGAAGAATGTTCAGAAGAGGGTGATGAGGATGATGCTAAGACTTGTAATCATGCCATAAAATTATCATTTGAAGGAAGTGGGAATATCTAGCCAGCAGAAGAGAACACTCAGTCAATTTCAAACATTTGAAAAACTATAATGTGAAAGAGGAATTTGTTATGTCCGGCTTGGCCTCAAAGGGCAAAACTGGAGCAATGGTGAGTTACAGAGATACAGATTTAATTTTTATGTAATGAAAAACTTCTAACTATCAGAACGGTCTCAAAGTTCATAGGAAGTAATAGGTTCCTCCTTCTTGAAAGTCTTCCACAAAGGCTGGATGTTGAGTATGATTTAGCAGAAAATCTTGGCCAGATATAGAATGTACTAAATGGTCTCTAAGATTACTTCCAATTCTGACATTCTGTGATTCCCCTGATGTGGTAGACCTATAGGCAGTACAGTAAGATGATCGAGACAATATTTAAATGGATGATATATATTGTGTATATGTAGGTACACCAACAGTCATTGGAAGATGGAAAGCAAAGATGTCATCTTATCAGAACTCTGAGAGTAGCCATGAAGGACTCTGGTCTAGACAAGGTGAAATACAGGAAAATTGTCAGGAATTCTAGTTTAAGGGAGTGCTTAGGTAAAACAAAGAATGATTATCAAAGATTTTGCATGTTTTTCTTTGATTTCAATGCACTGTTTATGGCCTTTTTATTAGGGGTACACGAGAGATGATAATAGTGGAAAGAGCCTAAGCATCAGTTTTAGAAGACCTGTGTCTCAGTATCCTCTCTGCTACATTGCTTGGCTTTTAAAGCCCTTCACCACCTTACCCTGTCCTAACTTTCCAGTCTTCATACACTTTACTCACTTTCTAAGTACCCTGCCATCCAGGCACCTTGACCTTCTTGCCGTCCTCACATCCAACATCCATTTCCCAATGGTATACCTTTGCACTAACCCTCCCCTCATACATAGAATGTTTTCCCTCTTCCTCCTTACCTTCTGGCTTTCTTCACTTCCTTCAAGATTCAGCTCAAATTTCACCTTCTGAAGAAAATTTTTCTCAGTCTTCCTCCCACCCCACTGCTAGTATCTTCCTTTTGAGATTAACTTCCATTTACACTGCATATCTCTTCTACATATGCTTTTTTGCATATTTTCTCTTCCAGTGGAATGTGAGCTATAGGGCAAGTACTGTGTTTTTGTCCTTCTTAGTATTTTCAGTACTCAACACAGTTCTTCCAGGCACAAAGTAAGGGCTTGATAAATGCTTGTTGCCTGACTAACTAACCCATTGTTGTGTGTCCTTGGACAAACCTCACCTGTTTGTGCCTTAATTTCTTCATCCACAAAATAGAAATACTGATCACTGCCCACACCATCATCCCAGAACAGTTCCGAAGGTCCTTAGCAAAGTTAAAAATCCTTTACAAGTAGTTGTAGGTGGTGCTCTGTCTTCTGACACCACAGTCAAAAGAGCAATTTGCCATAAAGACCTTGGGTTCTTTCTCTTCTGAGCATGTCCCCTACCAGTTTGGGTGGACTGTTTGAGCTCAGGCTCTGACCCTCTGGAGGCAGCCAGATGGTGCTGAAAAATTGAGACTGTTCATTCTGTGACAGGATGCACAGCTCCTGAACTGGCTCCACACTGTGGGGTATTTGCACAGCTATTAAGCTCAAATGGCTTCTGCAAACAAGCCCCAAATTCCTCAGCCACTGCTTCTTCTCCTCCTGTAGATTTGTCCCTTCTGCCCAATCTTTACAGCTGCTCCTGTGCTCCCTAAGCATGCCTCCTGCTGCTGACCTATTCCCTTCCCTTTGCCGCCCTCTCCTATAATCCTGACAAGAGCAAGTTAATTTCCACGTATTATTTAGAACTTATGTGAACTGTGAGCTTATGTTAACTATTATGTTAGTGTGAACATTTTAAAAATAAAATCATGACTGAATATTATCCAGAATAAAGCATGAAACAGGGAGGAAAAAACAACTTGGATTTAGACCCCGAAGATGTGGCTTTGAATTCTAGTTCTGCTACTTATAACCTGAGTGATCTTGACCTTGTTTTGCTTCTCTGTGCCTCAGTTTCTTTACCTATACAATGTGGTGGTTGGAGCAAATGGCTTCTAGGATCTTTTCTAACTTTGAATCCTTCAGTCCAAAGAATGCTCCAGTTTGAGCTTTCAGAGTTCAGATTAAAAGATAAATCCAGTAAGGCAGCTGGACAAGATCTGCCGGAAAACAAAACTTTCTGATTGCATCTGCAGCCATTTCAACATACTGATGAGCCATTCTGTTTTTTTTTAAATATGTATTATTGGTTAATTATAGCTATGTCTACTTTTTCTCAGTATTCTTTTCTATGCTAAGATAAAGTGCCTTTCATCTCAATCTATTAGCTAGCTTTATGTCCCACCCTAGATGATTGCATTTATATCATCAAAACTGAAATTGGTTAAACATCCCTACTTAGGTTAAAATAATGTAAATATAAAATAAATAGTTAATAAAGTTGAAGCAGAATTTCCAACAGTGGAGTTGAGGGTCTCCAGAATTAAGAAGGCTACTATTTCCAAAGAAAGCATATAGTTAGCAGAAGTCACTCAAAACATCTCAATGTCTCATAAAATATACATTTGTTGTTGGAGGTAGAGAAAATAGGAAAATGTATATATAGATTACATATATATATATATATATATGTATATATAGTATATATACATATATACTATATATACATATATATACTATATATACACAAATACACAAAAATATAGGTCATATACATACATATTTAACATGTTATACATATATATTTTATATGTATATATTTAGAAATGTAGAAAAAGCTAAAACTTTGTCAAATATATCTCTATGAAGATACATTCAAGAAGGCACTGAAGAGTTTTAACTATAAGAGTGATGTATCTATTTTTTAGGAATAAAATAATTGCCTTGCTATAATGAGATTATATAAGATAAAGTTGTAGTGGACCTAGTTTACAAGGAAGAAGGTGGTAGATTTAATCCAAAGTCAGGATTAGGCAAGGTATGATTGGCAATAGGATTGTTGTTGTTTGTGCTTCATTTTCAAAGAAGAATGGCATCATAGGGTGATGCCTTGACTTGTGCTTGAATTGGATTTAAGTGAGGCAGAGCTGCTCCAAGTCATCAGACTCACTGACTTTTTCAGGGTCATTGAAATCCATTGGCAAAAGAAAAAGTCATGATGACTGACAATGGTCCTGGGTTGAAGCGAATGACCAAGTTCTAAGTGTTCCACAGCACCTGCTTTAGCCACCTTCATAGCCTTTAGAACAAATATCTAAATTGTTCTCATCCACCCATTCTACTAAGAAAAATCTTCACGGTAGACAGACCCCTAACTCACCAACTGGTCAATATAATTTACCCTCACCCTAATTCAGCCCATCAACTGAGAGTCCCAGATGAGAGGTGAATTAGAGGGTGACACCAAAGGTGGATGAGTATCCTTGAAAAGGACTTGGTAAGCCCTCACACAAAAGGTGCTACTTCTCCCTACACTGGTCTCCTATGGAGTATAGACAGTGAGGAGAAAATGGAAAAGTGAAGAGTGGAGGGAGTGATGATGAGGATCAGAAATAGGGGTTGTAAGGCATAGGAAAAGACAAATTATTATAATTAGATAAGGGAATTTCAGCATTAATGAACATGGAAGTGGAATACTTGTGGGCGATGTTGAGAACAAGGGTATAACTATGTGTATAGTGAAGACAGAATGGAGAAGTAGTTCATGGTAATTAAATAAATGGAGAAACTGAGAAGCTACAGTGTTTGAGGGAGCATGAATAAGTACGCTAAAGTCCTGTAGTTCGATGACAAGATTTGGGGGCAGACAAAAGCTGAGAGCCAGACACTGAAGTCACTGAGGAAAGAAGAATGTCTTGGGGGCAGTTATTAAGCCAATTAGGAGATCATGGCAAGAGTCGAGGTGAGAAGTGATAGGGGCCTAAATGGTGGCTGTGTAAATAGAGAGGAAACATATGTGGGTGATATCACAGGAATGGGTTACTAACCAAAAATGGAGTCTGAGGATGTGAAGCTAGGCTACATGAACCTGACTCAGACTGAACCTCTCTAATTCCAGAATCCAAGAACTGGGAGGGACATCAGCAGCCTTACATTTTGCCTCCCCCATTAGACAATGAAGTACTTGGGAACTGAGAATCTTTTTGCCTTTCTTTATAACCCTAGTCCTTAGCATAGTGCCTAGTTGGCACTGGCTAAACAGTAGTTGACTGACAAGCTTCTTATTCAACCCACACATTAAGAGGGGGAACAAATACCTCATGTCTCAAGATAATTCATTTAGATACATTCTGATTAAAGACACTAGAGAGCAGAGGAATAAAAGGAGCTTACCTCAAAGTGGTAAGTAATATAATCCAAAGCCATCAGCAAGCATTATCTGTAATGAGGATAAGCTAGAAGCCTTCCCAATACAATCAGGAGTGAAGCAAGGTTACCTATTATCACCTCTATTACTTAATATTGTACTAGAAATGTTAGCTATAGCAATGAGAAGAAAAAGAAATTAAGGGAATTAGACTAGGCAACGAGGAAATGAAACTATCACTTTTTGCAGATGACATGATGCTTATAGTTAGAAAACCCTAGAGAATCAACTAAAAATTACTTGAAAACATTAACAACTTCAGCATAGTTTCAGGATACAAAATAAACCCACATAAATCACCAGCATTTCTATATATTACCAACAAAGTCCAACAGCAAGAGATAGATAAATTCCATTTAAAACAACAATAGACAATATAAAATACTTGGGAGTCTGCCTGCCAAGACAAACCCATGAACTATATGAACACAACTATAAAGCACTTTTCACACAAAGTCACATCTAAACAATTGAATAATATTAATTGCTCACAGATAGGCTGAGCCAATGTAATAAAAATGACAATTCTACCTAAATTAATCTGTTTATTTAGTGTCATACCAATCAAATTATTGTATAGAACTAGAAAAATAAAAACAAAATTCATCTGGAAGAACAAAAGCTCAAGGATATCAGGGGAATCAAAGAAAATAAGAAAATGCTAGCTGTACCAGATCTCAAAATGTATTATAAAGTGGTAATTATCAAAACAGTATAGCACTGGCTAAGAAATAGAATGGTGGATCAGCAGAATAGGTTATGTACAAATTACATTATAGTCAATAATCGTGGTAATCTAATATATGATAAACCCAAAGATCCAAGCGTTTGGAACAAAAACTCATTATTTGACAAAAATTACTGGGAAAACTGGAAAACACTATGGCAGAAACAAGTTATAATGTAGACCAACATGTCACACCTTATACCAAAAGAAGGTCAAAATGGGTAGATGATTTGCACATTAAGGGTGATACCATCAAGAAATTAACAGACCATGGAATAGTTTATCTGTAAGATCTGTGGATGAAGGAAGAACTTAGAACCAAAAAAAATATAGAGAGAATTACAAAATGTAAAATAAATATTTTTGATTATATAAAATTAAAAAGATTTTGCACAAACAAAACTAATGGAACTAAAATTATAAGGAAAGCAGAAAATGGGGTGGGAGGGTATTCGCAACAACTATCTCTGATAAAAGCCTCATTTCTCAAATACATAGAGAACTGAAACAAATTTATAAAAATGCAAGTCATTCCCCAATTGACTGGTGAAAGTATACAAACAGGAAATTTTCAGACAAAGAAATCAAAGCTATCTGTAGAAATGTGAAAATTGCTCTAAATTGCTATTGATCAGAGAAATGCAAATGAAAACAACTCTGAGGTAACACTTCACACCTATCAGAGTGGCTAATATGAGAAAAAAGGAAAATGTATGTTAGAGGGGATGTGGGAAAACCGGGACACTAACGCACACTGTTGTTAGAGTTGTGAACTGATCCGACTATTCTGGAGAGCAATTTGGAACTATGCCCAAAGGGTTATAAAACTATGCATACCCTTTGATCCAGCAATACCACTGCTAGATCTATATCCCAAAGAACCTATTTGTACAAAATATTTATAGCAACTCTTTTTTTTCTTTTTTTTTGGGGGGGGGCAATTGGGGTTAAGTGATTTGCCCAGGGTCACACAGCTTATAAGCGTCAAGTGTTTGATCTGAGGCCGGATTTGAGGTCAGGTGCTCCTGATTTCAGGGCCGATGCTCTATCCACTGTACCATGTAGCTGCCCCTACCAGCTTTTTTTGTGGTGGCTAAGAATTGGAAATCAAAAGGATGCCCATCAGTTGGGGAATGGCTAAATAAGCTGTGATATAGGATTGTAATGGAATATCATTGTGCTATAAGAAGTGACAAGAAGGATGATTTTGGAAAAACATAGAAAGACTTACACGAACTGATGCATAATGAAGTAAACAGAACCAGGAAAACATTGTATTCCATAACAACAGTATTGTTCAAAGAAGAATTATAAATGACTTAGTCATTCTCTGCAATATAGTTATCCAAGACAATCCCAAAAGACTACTGATGAAGCATACTATCTGCTCCACAGAAATATTTGATATTAATTGAATACAGACTGAAGCATGCTATTTTTCATTTTCTTTTTTTTTCTTTAATTTGAATCTTCTTATACAAAATGGCTAATAAGGAAATGTTTTACATAGTTGCACATGTATAACGAAAACTTATTGCTTATTGTCTCAGGGAAAGGAGAGGTGAGAGAGGGAAGGTGTCAGAGATAGAATTTGGAACTCAAAACTTTAAATA
Source organism: Phascolarctos cinereus (assembly GCF_003287225.1). Taxonomy (NCBI): domain Eukaryota; kingdom Metazoa; phylum Chordata; class Mammalia; order Diprotodontia; family Phascolarctidae; genus Phascolarctos; species Phascolarctos cinereus. The sequence goes on from NW_027555847.1 coordinate 116,059,746, forward strand.
CAAATGTCTGTAAAAGTTTATTTTCTGACAACTCTAATTGTTACGAAGACTTTTCAGACATCAAGCTCAAATTTTCCTCTTTGCAATGTCCACCCATTTACATTTGGTATGGCCCACTGGCGCCAGACAAAACATGTCTACTACTTTTTTTATAATATTGCATATTATAAATATCTGTGACAATGTCTTATGTCCCTATTAGACTATGCTCATTAAGGGCAATAGCCAAAAATTAGTACTCCCCCTCCTACCTGCTCCCAAAACAATGTTTTGGGAATTCTAGGCACATGATAAATATTTGTTGAATCAAAATGACTGTAGAGAATGTTTTATTCAACAGAACAGTTAGAAATTCCAAATGTTAAATTGCCTTTGTTTCTGAAAAAACAGACCTATCCGTTTTTGTGTGAATATTTCAATGGTAGAATCATTGCTGTCATTTGAAAAGGATCTATATCTTCAGCAAAAACCAAATGACAGACTTTTCTTCATTGCCTTCTAATTATGCTTTTCTCAAGATTAATGTTCTTCATTCTAAGCATTTTTCCCAAAATGACATGCTAAAAACCAATATCTAGTATTTCCATGTAAGTCCACTTCCTTCATCATGTCTGAGAAAACAATAATTGATGAACCAGAAGAGTTCATTACACAGCTTAGTAATGTTTGGCTAGGATTCTGCATTCACGAAGGATCTTAGTCAAACATTTTCAGGAAGAAATACAAATGCACTCAAGAAAGAAGTCTTTTTAAGCATGTCTGGAGTAATTTGGATTTGTTTCCTTGCAAAGCCATGTTTCCAATTCTGCTGTTTTGTTCCTTTTCTAAATGCTTTGACAAATACTTACTGCTCTGAAATGCCTATATTCCATCAGGATGAACTCCCACTTTACTCTCCAGGTCCCACACAGAATGTCAGGCATTTGCCCACAAGAACATCTAAAACATACATGCTGTGGCATCTGGGAGAGATTTAGCAAACCCCATAGTGACACATCGCCAATAGGAGTGCAAGGAGAAGCAGTCACTTTGGACTGTTCCAAGCAGTTACTCCAGTCTAAACACAGCCTGTTTCCTTCAAAACTACTCTCAACAACCTTCCAATGGCAGACTGTTTCTTGCCATTAAATAGCCACCAGTTTCTGGCTGGGGAGAAGAACAGGGAACAGGGGACAAGCTGCTTACTCAGAGGAACAGAGGACAAGCTGCTTATTAAGAACATTTTAGACAACTGATGAATGAAGAAGGTCATGCTGTCATGCAATTATCCCTAGAAGTTGTTCTCAGCCCACATTAAAGGGAACAAGAAGAATGTATTGGTCTTTACATTGAGGGAAAAAAAAGGGCAAGGGGGGAAACCTAATCCCATCCCCTGAAGTGTATAACTGCTTCAATTGAGGCTAGAGAGTACAAACATTTTTTTTTGCAACCACAAGAAAGAAGAGAGTTTGACCACTTTTCTTTTAAGAGGGCATGTGAACTTTTGTTCTAAAGCTGGAACAGGGGTCCATAGACCTGTTTTGGAATGCTAATGACCCTTCCCATATAGCTTTCCCCTCTTCCAAGAGTATATAGTAGATCCTATTCACCCTTCATCAGACAATCCAAAGGTTGTTTCCTCTACCATTTGTGTGCCATTATCTCTGTACAAGAATAAAGCAGCTATTTAACCAACAGCAAAACTTGATCCAGGAATTTAAGAAGGGGAACATTTAAAAAAAAATAAAATTAGTCAGAGGGGTTAGAGAAAGATCCTTTGTTTGGTTCTCTGTTATGATAGAGTCTTAATACAATTTTTAATAGGATCTGTAATTTCAGTGGGACAGCTAGATGGCTCAGTGGATAGAACACTGGGCCTGGCAGCAGGAAGACCTGAATTCAAATCCACCCTCACACAATTACTAGCTGAATGACTCTGGGCAAGTCACTTAAGTTCTGTTTACCTTAATCCACTGAAGAAGGAAATGGCAAACCATTCCAGTATCCATAGCATGGTCACAAAGAGTCAGAAAAGAATGAACAACAAAAACATAATTTCAATAGTATAGATTATTACTCCCATCTATGTGTAACAGCACCTCTTCTGGAATTTATAGTTTTAAGTATTTTCCTGGGTCACTGAGAGTTGAAAGGATTTACTTAGGGTCACATAGCTAGATTGCATTAGTGTAGCATTTGAACTAGGCTCTCCATAGATCCTAGGCCAGCTTTCTATCCACTATGCTATGTGGACTCTCCATTTATGTAGTGTTTACCATGTACCGAGCTAAGCCCTTTACAATTATCTCTTTGATCTTCACAACAGCCCTGAAAAATATGTGTCATTATTCTCCTCATTTTACAGATGAAGAAATTGAGGCAAACAGAGGTATAAGTGACTTGCCCAGGGTAACAAAGCTAGGAAATATCTAAAACCAGATTTGAACTCAGGTTTTCTTGACTCCAGACCTGGCATTCTTTCCACTGTACCACCTACCTGCCAATTAAGTTGATTAGTCCAAGAATTGAAATCAGTAATTGAGACTTTCCAAAGTAGTGAAAAGCCACTTTGACTTAGTTTTGAAATTTTGCTATTGGCTCAAAACAAGCTTGACTTCCTTTTTGTGTTTTGCTTTGTTAGGGAGTTGACTGCATGTGAAATGAATTATTCTTACATAGTAAGCAAATGGATCTTAGTGAAGACCAAAACGTTGTTCTTCATTTCCCATATCTAATATGACCTTTCATGGTTTACTTGTGTGTCCAGCACTGATGATTTTCTGTATGTGACTTTGTCATGCCAAAGTTAGCAATAATTGCACAACATATGTTAATCAATGGTGGAAAGTTCAACTAGTCTCAGAGGCTTGAAAAAAAAGATTCATCAAAATCTTAACTCTGTCCAAATAATATAGATTGAGTTTTCAATTGCCACAAAGAATCGGGTGCAAAGTAGACAAATCATACACAGCTTGTTGATTTTATTCAGTGTTTGCAGAGCACTTCGTATTTGTGCACTCTGTTGTAGTACTTTTCATTAATGGTTTCATTATTTATTATTCATGATGTTATTCCACTGAATCCCTTTGTGAAATAGAACAGCACTATTCTCTCTAGCTTAAATATGCTAGGGCCAAGAAGGGGAGGAAGAGTTTCTGTTGAAGGAACTATGGTTGTTTTAACCTGGAGAATAGAAGACTTAGAGACAAGATAGATGTCTTCAAGATAGATGTCTTCAAAGATGTCTTGAAAGATTATTGTGTAGAAGAGAGATAGACTCATTCTGCTTGTCTACATAGGGTAGAACTAAGGTCAAAGGCTAGCTAAGGTTGCAGAGAGGCAGCTTTCAACTTAACATATGGGAAAAATAATTCCTACTATTTGGAACTGTCCCGAAGTGTAATAGCCTGACTCTGGAGGTAATAAGTTCTACTTTACAGGTCTTCAAATAGAGGCTGGATCAACATGTATCATAGACTGGCCACTTAACAACAACTTAAGGTCACTTATGACATCTGAGCCTCACTTTCTTTGACTTATAAGATGCTGTTTATTTTTCACTACCTACCTCGAAGCATTGTTGTAAGGAAGTGCTTCATAAGACTTTTCATCATTTTAGAATGTGATCTATTATTAATACTGTCTTGTTATTTAATAGGGAATATGCATCCATTCATCTAAATACAGAAAATCTTCTGTGGGACCAAGTGCTGTCCTAGGTATTAAAACATGTTAAAAAAGTAAGACATTTTCCTCATCCTCAGGCAGCCCTTAAAATGCTTAACATATATTCCTCCTGGCCCTTCAACACCCAGCTTAAATTGTCTCTCCTCCATGAAGCTTTCCTTTATAATGCCAGATAGAAATGAGCTGTACCTCTTGTCTTGTAGCTCCTAGCTCTGTTTAACTCCACTGACTTTTATGACATCATTAATTCTCTTTTGATAGTATATATCTTCTCTTCAACTATACTGCAAGTACCTTGAAGGCAACAACCCTTAAGTAATCCCTGAAGCCTAGCCTAATGTATCCAATAGGGCTCTATGTGGGTCTACTAATCCCAGCAGCAAGACATTACTCCGCCCAGCAAAGGGCACCTTCCTGGTATGCATTGATCTAGCTCATAGAATGTCCCTCAAAGAGTAAATGTAGAGTCAAAGGCTTATCTGGAGCTAGACTCTTCCTGACCTGCCAAAGATGTGCATGCATTGATGCTTCTTTCACTGCTAATCTTAAAAGCCTTAAAGCCAGTCACACATCCTCATTAGTAATTGTAATCTCTTCTCTTAAGTTCCTCAATGAATCCTGCCTTCATACTTTAGAAATGGAGACACTCATGAGTCACTCCACCCACTCCCATAAGAGCCAATGGTCCACTAATTGGCCCTAATCCCCACAGCTGTGTAGAGGAATCTCTTTTGTATTGGACAATACATTTTACTTGTTTCAACTCCCTCCATAGTGAACATTTCCCCTTTCCAGTAAATATGGCTCATTGATTATTCAGCTACTCTGGGCCTCATTTTCCTCTCTCTAAAATTTAACACAATCACTTGCCCTCTCTATTCAAACAGTTTCCCAACAAAAACAATTAGCACAAATTCTCACGGCTATGACTTCAGTAAGTAGTAGACTGATATAAGGGTTTACCTCTGGTTGACACTTTGGTCTTCATTTTTGTTGCTATTGCTGCTGCTGTTGTTTAGAAAATTGAATGTGATTGCACATACATCCACACTCACACACACATACCCTTGAGAGCAGGGATTGGTTCTTTATGTTCCCAAGTTATTCTTATTCTTAATATTATTATTAATGATAAAGATATCTAACATATATTTATGTATATGTATGTGTGTATGTATGTGTGTGTGTGTGTGTGTGACTTTGAGGTTTCCAAAGTACTTTACAAAAATTATCTTATTTGATCCTCACAATCACTCTGGGAAGTAGGTGCTGTTATTATCCCTATTGTACAGATGAGAAAACTGAGGCAAAAGAGATTACATGACTTACCCAGAGTTACACGCTGGGAAGTATCTGAAGTGCCATTTGAACTCAAAGATTTCCTGATTCCAGATACAGGGATCAAGCCATTGTGCCACCCAGCTACTTAGTAGACATTTAATAAATGCTTTCCAGGAGAATAAATTAATGAATTCAATTAGTTTAAATGCTGAGGTGAATTTGGAGCCAAGCTTCACTTCCACATCTTAAATCTAGAAGCCATCACAAGCTTCCTTCTCTTCCTTTTTTTGTTTGTTTATTTTGTTTTGTTTTGTTTTGTTTTAACAACGGCTGGCTTCCTAATGTTTACAAACTGGGGAAATGTGAATCTTTAATAAAGATTGTCCTCTATAATCTCCTTAAATAAACTAAAGGAAACATTATTTGTAGTTGAGGGCTACCTTTAATATAAAGCAAATTGTCCCTCCCATGAAATCCCTAGGCATTACAAACGTACAATGAAGAAGATTGAGTTTTAAAGAGTTCATGAGAGCATTGGGCAGGGCTACATGTCCACTCCTCTTTGGTAATCTATTGCTAAAATAAACTGTTTTAGTACCCTCTGCCTCAGCATTTGTTCCATAGCGATGACTTGCTCCGAAGCTTTCCATGAAAGTTAGTTATTAAATTGTGATTCATTATAATGAAATTTCATTCATCACTGAGCCAATGTTAAATTTCCAGCATCCCATGTGCTATTTTAAGCCCAGATAAAATTCCTGTCACCTATATTTGTTTCAGCAGATGAACAAGCCAAAAAACACAATGTGTTGGGGTTTGGCTTTTTTCCCCCTGCATTTTAAACTTAACATTATTAGAAGATATTGTGCTGGGAGACAATGGGAATCATGTTCCATGCCATATTCTGCAGGCAATAGGAAATTGAGAAAGTAGTTTAATAAACAGATGCTTACTTTGCCTTTTTAAAGGAAATCATATTTACCTTAGCAGCATTCTGTATCTAATAGAATCTGAATCTTTAAAAGGCAATGGTTTCCCTCTGTTTATTTCAAGTGAAATAAACACAGCTCATAAAAATATCCCCCTGCCTCACCCCACAGCCCTGCTCTTTTATGTAGACTTGACCTGAAAATAGAAGAGAATGAAATTCCACAACTGTGCCCAGGATTTGGGTGACGAGCAACAGAAGTTTAAAATAACTCACTTGATTTCATTGAATCTGTGCAAGAGTAAACTACAGGGGGCAGCAAATATTAAGCAGATTTCCCCTTTGTGCTGATGCCTTGAATTAATCAGGGCTGCTCAGCAGCTGTTTGCTCAGAGCTGCACAACTCTCTCAAAACTTTGCCACTCAAGTGAATAGTTTCCGCTTTGTTTCGTTTCCTAATGGATGAGAGTTAAATCCAGAGGACTACCTTCCACCCCTCTCTGCCCTGTGAGATAAAGTCCAAACCAACCTTTAACATTTCAGCACCACTCTTGCACTTTAAATCCCTTATACATCTGGCATGTGCTTGAAGACTTAGATTGGGGAGAAAATGTGTGATTATGAGCAGAGAAGACAACTGTGTTGTCAAGGAACAACACTGAACTAGAAGAATGCAACAGCAGGCACTTGAATCCCTTTGTTTAGTTATTTGGTTTTATTTTTTTTATTTTTGTTTTCCCCTCTACTATCTAAGCAAGATTTAAAACTTGAATAAGAGAGATTTTCAGTGTTCGCTAAAGGGCTTTAATCTCATTTTGGTGCCTGTGAGTAGATGAAAATTGCTCCATAGTATGCTTTGTTTTCTTCTGACCTGTTTGAGTTCCCCCTTTCTTCATAAATGGGGAAAGGGAAGAAAGAAGAAATCATTTGATTTTTCTCTTCATCTCAGACCCAGTTTGTTAGAATAACAACTGTTCTCTTAAATTCAAGAAGCTACTTGGAGAATCTCAGCATAGTATAGTGTACCATAATCTGGATCTGGAATCTGGAGGACTGGAGAAAGAAGTAGTGTACACAGTACTTGATAACAGTGTCAGCGGATCTGGGTTTGAATGTCAGACCTACCATTTACTCTCTTTATGACCCTGAACAAATCATTTATCCTGCTGTTCTCCAGTACCTTGTGTGTAAAATGAGGGGTTTGAACTAGATCACCCTTAAGAGCCCTCCCAGTCCTTAATGTATGAACCTCATCTGTATACCAGCACGCACTACCTTTGTGACATTTGGCTAACTTTATAGTAAATTGGATGTTGGACTTGTGAGGCAGGATGACTTGCAGTCGTATGCATTCTCAGACATTAATAGTTGATAGCTGTTAAACTGGGCAATTCCTTTAGCCTTCCTAGGCCTCAGGCCCTTCATTTGTAAAATGGAGGTGATATTACTCAGACTACCTACCTCAGAGGGTCTTTGCAAAAGAAGCATTTTGTAAACCTTAAAACCCTAGAGAAATGAGAATTACTATTGGATTAAATTATTTAGTTAATAATGTAAGTATGGTTACCTACATTGTGTATTGAAGGAATATAGGAAACTGAGGCAGAAGGACATAACATTTTGCCTACGTATAATTTCCCAGTAACTGAGTGAGGATTGAGATACAGTATCTTGATTTTTCACCCCATATCTCAGCCCAAAACCCTGGTTGAAGATGACATACAGGAGAGATTTAAATGACCCTCTTTCTCATGTTCTCCTCTATATTCTCCATCCAGAGAATTAGAAATCTGAGGACCCTCTATTCCCTGCCCATGGGTGCTCTTTGCTAGAATATGAGCTGCTTCTCATCCACCTGGATCATTTTTTTCAGTCTGAGAAAGAAATGGGGCCTTAGGAACAGCTGGTCCTGAGCATAGCATCCTCCAAGACTTCTCTGGGCTCTCAAAACTCAGAGAGACCAGCTTCAGAAGCAAGTAAATATATAGGATCTCCCTAATTCCTGGGGATAAAATAAAGAAGACAAGGAGATGGAAAAGAAAATAAGAGAATGAGAGATGAGGGGAGCTAAAGAAGGCAAGTAGAGGAGAAAGAAGAAAAGATGACAAAATATTTCTCTAGCTCTCAGAGAATTGGAATGAAATTAAAGACTTCACCCCAATAATTAGCATACTTCTTCACCTCATTCACCCAGCTCTAGCTTGCCAGGGGAAAAAAAAATTACAACTTAAGTGTCCATGCTCATAATTCTTTATTCCCGGTGACAGCAAACTCCATGAGGCAGCATGGATTTGGATGGTCAGCCTAACTTTAACTGTATTTATTTTTTCATGCAATGTCTAGGACTCTTCACAAAGGATAAATAATAAAAATAGTGTTGCCAACCCTTTGTCCCTGGAAAAGTACATCCACTAGCATATTATTGAGCCCGGTCTTTCCCTCTGGTATTCGTGCCAAACTCTAACTTTAAGAGCTCCAGGAGAGGGGGCCGGGTAGAGAATTTATTTTCTCCCTATAGGGCTTTCATACTAAAAACAAATTGCTGTTATCAGAAATCATCAATGCCTAATTTTGTATTAATGGTACACTTTCAACTTGCATATAGATAGAATGGCTTGTATGGGGTGTGTGTGTGTGTGTATGTGTGTGTGTGTGTGTGTTTAAAGAGAGGCAACGCTGCCATCCTGAAGTCAGAAAGACCTAAGTTTAAGTCCTAATACTGACACATATGGGCTGTATGACCATGCATGCACAACCTCTCAGGGCTCCCTGGAAACATTCTAGGACTGTAAATTACATAACAGTAAAACAGTAGTCAATGTACATTGATAGAGGGAATTGAGGAAGGGGAAAGAGAACCCTGGACAATGAAACTGTGAGGGCAGTATCTAAGGATGGTTATCTGTCCTGATTCCAGGGAAACTTAAGTTGAGGTGGAAAGACTGTGGTAATCTTGGGGAGGTAAAGTGGCCTTCCTAGGAAAAGAACTATTCATACTAGTTATGGTTCCAGGTCTCATGATACTATACTGACCCACTGATTTAGCACTGATCCAGGTCAAGAATGCTAGTTATTAAATTGCCCGGTAATATCTTGTGATTATCTAAGTATAGATGAAGTCAAGAAATCTAACATGAGACCCACCAAAGGCCAATGACTGCTGAGACTCACATACAAAGAAATAAACTCATAAGATATGAACACGTAAAACTTCCTACCTCCCAGTATATAAAACCTGGTGAAACAACAATTTTCTGACCCACTCAGTTAATATTGATCATCCTGTTACATTGTTCTGACCCATTTCATTTGAAATGCTGAGACTACTGGTTTGTTATAGCCATTGGAACTGAAAGAGGTTAATCTGAGGGTTGACTTTTCAATTTTCTATTTGTAATTTTCTCCAAGTGAGGTTTATTCTGTTCATACATTGAATTCAAATATGGGCATTGCTTTTTATCCAGTCTTTAAGAAGGATGACATTAGATCTAAATGTCAGTGGTTATTGGTGTAGCACATGAGCTCCGAGACCATTGTCCAAACCCCATTAGCAATGGCCAGATGGGTTCCTTAGAACTCAGCTAGCTACATCTCTTCTCAGTGTTCTAGGAACAACCCTGAGGAACAGGAAGGGTTTATTCTATTACTGTTGCAAATGAACCCCTACCTAGTATGTTCCCCTACCCAATATCAATTCCCAGCTAATATAGCACCAATATCATTTAAATGATTAATACTAATCAGCTTTTACAAAGAGATATTTATTAAGAAGGTATAGTAAGAACCCAAGTAAACACTGCTCAAATCTATAGAAAGGACCTGTTGTCTGGTTGTTAAATGTAAGCTAGATAAAATACGGATATGGGCTAAATTGAGCACCACTGTAGACGCTATAAGAAGGTGGCAGACTAAAATAATACTGCTTAATTTTTTTTTACACTTACTCAATTTCTGGGGAAAGTGAACTCCAACTTAAAACTGTTCTAAAAAAATGTCACCACTCCTCCATCATGTTCACTTCTGAGTACATTATAGCCCATGGATTAGTCACTTCTTTGCTCATAGGACTTGGTATCTCATTGTTACTGGGTTGTTTCACTGATGGGTTGGGTTATGCAGGTCACTCCTCAAGGCTGGCCTCTCACTGACTGTTGTGGTTATAGACAGACTCTATAATTGACTCCAATTATTAGACTTCTTAAGACTCTTCCAATTTTTTGAGGGTTGCAAGACTATAACCTTCTCTGTTCTATGATTCTCATTTACCTAAGATCAGGAAAAAAACAATTACACAGAGGCGTAAGAATCAGAGTCAGCAGATCACAGGATGGGAGAGATGGCCCAAGGAATCTACCCCATCCAGCTGCCCTTAACAATTCTTATCTCCTTCACCACCAAGGAAGATAGACATTGTCTGCTTGAGGCATTAGCATGCACCCTCCTGTCTGGTTCAACAGCCAATTAAAAAGCTTTCATCATTATGAATCCTCTAACAACAGCTCACCAAGCCTCCATATGGAATGGCAGCAGGCAGATATTGCATATATTCTCAAGGAACAACAAGTAAGCAGGGAGGGTCCCCTGGGCCTTCATTGGCCCATCCTCCCATTGCAGATGTATTAAGAATCATTCCCAGCTCCTTTAAATATTTAGGCAAGGTGATCTTTTTTTTTTTTAAGTATATAGAGTGATTTTTCAAAGTGTGCCATAATACAGGAAAAAGAAACATGGCAGAAATTCTTTTAGAGAGTGGCACTCAAGAAAACCACATTAGGAACCTTGAAGGCAATAAAGATTGGTTTCAAGTAACAAGCATCCATTCTCATCATTCCTGTGCATTTCCACCATGCTTAAATATCCACATTAAGCCTTCCTGGTCAGGTTTCAGGGATTTCATCTGAGACATGGAATTCATTTAGATCATCAAATAGAAAATACTCTGATTGTACTTTCCATCATATGGTGATTCCCAGTAGGGGCCGTCTCTGATATACCATTTTCTGCTAGTGATACCGGATGTCTGACATGGGGCACAGTAGCCAGGAGCAGCTGTGAAAAGCCTCAGAGTGAGGCACTCAATTAATCTTCTGAAGAATGGATTCTTAGATTGTAGTTTGGTACAGCTAAAGGAACCATGTAACAAAAGCACCCATTGTGCTTTACAGCTGGCTAAGGTATTGTCTGCTTTAAAAAAAAAATCTTTTTTTAAGCAGTATTATTTTAGTTTGCCACCTTCTTATAGTGTGTCTGCAGTGGGGCTCAATTTAGCCCATAGCCGTGTTTTATCTAGCTTACATTTAACACCCAGACAACAGGTGCAACACTGGACCTTGGATATAATGTCAAGTCGATCATTGATACCACAGCAGGCACCTTTACCTGGTGTCCATACAGCAAATATAATCTCTTGGGTGACTTTGAAAAAAAAGTTACAAAACTGTACTTAGTGACTTAAGCATAAGTCTGCCAGAAATAAATGTGTATTAATTTAACATTAATCTAAATGCAAGCATTTCCTGTATATAGAGAGAAATATGCAAATTATTCTATCACCCTCCCCTCCCCTCCTCCATGACCTCTGATGCAAGAGAATCTGAGATAACAATAATTTTGAACAAGGAAAGGGTCACAGAATATTAAAATAAAGTTTTGAGTTACTATTCTACTCCTTCTAATGTAATAATGATGATAATAATAATACAATATAATAGCTAGCATTTATATAGTGCTTTAAGATTTGCAAAGCCGTTACAAATATGATCTCTTTTAGAACAATGGTCACTTAATATTCTGTTTTATTCCGTCCTTGATCACTTTCCACCAGTACTGAAAGAGTTCTCCCTTTTGAATGGAAATGAAGTCCATTCATAGTTCCATTTTCCTCAAATAGGGAAGGCAATGATTTTAACTACATAAGAGATAATTTTTGTTGTTGTAGATTTTGTTACTACAAGTAATCTGTTTATCAGAAATTTCTTATTGTTTTCTTTTGTTTTGTTTTTACTCCTGATTTCCTACATGCTTGTCAAAAATGAGAAGCCTGGAAAGGATGTTAGGCTTAAGAAATATGTATTTCTTAATAATTTCAGTTGAATGAAAAAATGAGGCTTTTATGTTTCCACAGTGGCCTATTGGTGTGTTATATTAATTCTATCTAGAATACATTAAAAAATAAGCTATATAAGATAAGATAAGCTATGCAAGGCTTCTGTCAAATTGTTCCAGAATCAATTCATTCCAACTAGCTTTTATTATCTGCCTATTAAGTGCAAGACATTGCATAGGGATAAAAAGACAAACAAAAACAAAGCATTCTTTGCCCTCCAGAATCTCTCTCTACTGAACATAAATCTTATCTTAGCCTTCCCTCTACTCCTATTCCTATCATATCCTATTTAAATGGGCTTGGGTGATGAATGATAGTTTTTTGTTCCATTGGTGTCTGAGTTATCTACTGGGTGATATGTACATTTTATTTACTGTTATAAAAGCAATATGGCCTAAACATTTTTGTGACGCTTTTAAGTTTGAGGTGGTGCAGCTTGGAACAATCTTGGGATCATAAAATCACAAAAAAGATAGTACAGGGATTTCAGAAATCCATGCCCTTCATTTTATACAGGAACCTAAGGCCTCCCAGGGCATTTTGTAAAGGATTCAAATGAGCTGTGGAGGTCTCAGGTATTACTATATTTGCTGGGATAGTTTTAATTGTTGGAATCAGGAGCAGAGTGGTCTTTGAAAATGGATACTTTGTCGAAGGTATTTGGTACTTCTAAATAAGCAGTCAGGAGAGGATATCCAACATCAAAAAGCTTGAAAGGTGTAGTGTGTATGTGTGTGTGCTGAATGTGTGTGCATGTGTATGTGTCTGTGTCTGTGTCTGTGTGTGCGTGTGTCCTGCAAGTATAGATTTCATAACTGCTTCCTTTGAAGTAGAAATGGCATCTCTTTGTAACTGGAATAACTCCTAGAGAAACAAAGCTCCAAGAGCTTCAGATGGGCAATAAAAAATGCTGTAATCTGCTCCTGTACAAATGTGATTTATAAAGCAAGGTATTTTTTATGACACTTCAATGTTTGTAACGTACCAGGCCAGTGAGTATAAAGTTCAAATTTAAAAGGAAAGATCAATGACACAACTTCCCTTTACAGGTGTAATTTAGTTTAAAATAACCTTCACTAACACTGTGACTGAATCATTTTAGGACTTCTGCAAGCTGGGTTTGTATAAAGGGACTGTGTACTTCCTCCATCTTTGTATTGGTCAATCAGACCTTTCAATCAGACAGCCTCAAAGAACTCAGCAAGTGGTGACTGTTCTGTTGGGATTTGAAGGTGCTTTAAAAAGAGCCCTTGGGGGAAAAAAGGCTACTTCCTTTAGTGAGCAAGTGGAAGGAGTGTGTTATTTGGAGTCAAAAGATAACAGAATCAGAGAATTTTAGAGGTGAAAGACACCTCCGAAGTCACCCAGCTCAAAATAACTCACTACAACACAGCCAACAAGAGGTCATCTGGGCTTTGCTTGAAAATTTCCAGTGAGTAGGTTTCCACTACAACTGGCAACAGTCCACTCCTTTTCTGGATAGCTCTAATTTTTTAGCAAAGTTTTCATTGCACCAAACCTAATTTTATGTCTTTACCACTTCTACCTTTTACTTCTAGTTTTCTTCTGTTGGCCTAAGAAGAAAAAGCCTAATCCTTCTGCCACTTAGAGACAGTGACAGGGCCTGTGATCTTCAATAATATAGGGAACTCCTGGATGATAAAACTCCCTCTACCAATGTGCTTCCTCTGTTAATGTCTAGTCGTAGGAAGTTGCCTAGACCAGGGCTTCTTAAACTTTTTTTCCACTGATGACCCCTTTCCTCATTTGGACAGCATTTGTTGGTGTTGTGTGGCCTGAGGGCATGAGCAGGACAAAGTATGCATGCTTTGTGTTCAGAACCAAGGCTACAATGAAGTTGCATGATGCAACACCGGCAAGCACTGCAGAAACATCTCAGATTCATTAATGTTTGATTTTTAATTAATTTTTGATCATTGCACATTCAGAAACGTTTTACTATTGCCAGACTTTTCATGACCCTATATGGGGTCATGGTCCACAATTTAAGAAGTGCTGGCCTAGACCACTAAGAAGTTAATTTTTCCAGGGGCATGCAGCTAATATTTGTCGGAGGTGGAGCTTAACTCTGGGTCTTCTTGGCTTATAAGGCCATTTCTTTAGCCATCCTACCACATTGGCTCTTTCTCTTCAATGGGTATTTCAACCTTCTCCAGCCCTGTACTTCATGTGTGATTTTGAGCAAGTCATGTTGGAACATCAATGTAAAATGAAGGGGTTATACTAGTTCAGGCATTCTTAGCTGTGTGTCTACAAACCTCTTGAGAATATGTGGATATAAATTTTAGGTCTGTGTATCTAAGTCATGTATTTACAAACATTATTCTGAGAAAGGTTCCATAGGCTTCACTAACTGCCAGAAGAGTCCGTAATTTGCTCACAAAAGTTAACCCCTGAACTAGATTAGATGGTGCCTAATGGTCCTTTGAACTCTAAAATGTCTGTGGTCCTAAGGATGAGCCTACAATAACAGATACATTCCATGAAGGAACACATATTAAAGGAACACAAAAACATAGCGCTAATGCATTATATGAAAATGTGTAATTAGAGTTGTTAAAGGTTCTAGCCATAAGCATATTAGCAAACAACAAACTGCTATTGCGCTGGGGAGGGTTTGTTTACTTGGCAAAATGCAGATAATGCAGCTGCTCACTAACAGTCAAACAGGGGTGTGCTGATTGCAGAGGCAATTGAGCTCTGGGACTCTGTATTCGTTGTGTGAGTATGACATCAGTTTAAATATTGAATCATCTTCATCATCTATTTGAAAGAATTTAGCTTGGTTATTTAAATCTAGTGAGCCATTTTTCCTGTTTCCTGAATCAGAAATTTAAGGGGGAAAAACTCATAAAACAACTATTTTCCGAAAGCATGATGACCTTGTTATAGCATGGATAACTTTTTTTTTTAATCTGGGATTTCATTGTTGAGGAATGTTCCCTGTTGAGGAAACTCCCTCTAATAAAGCAGATGGCAACTGTACTACTGTGCCTAGTCTTAGAGAGTTGTCCAGGGTGCTGAGAAATTAAGTGACTTGCCCAGAAATAGATAGAATAGCCAATAGTAATACCTACTACTTATTTAGGGCTTTAAGGTTGCAAAGCTCCTTCTGTACAATCTATCATTTAATCCTCACAATGATCCTATGAGGTAGATATTCTTATCCTCATTTTACAAATGAGGAAACTGAGGCAAAGTGACTTTGTCTGATTGCTCCAGCCAGTAAATGTATGAAGCAGGAATCAAACTCAAGTCTTCCTGACTCCAACTCTAACACAATCCAGTGCACCACTTAAAAATAAATAGTAATGACAAAAATTTACATGTCACCCTGAAAGGTTTGCATTATTTCATTGAAGCTACTAGCATTATCATTATACAGATGAGGAAACTGAGGGAGATAGAGGTTAAGTGACTTGCCCATGGTCACACAACTACTAAGTATCTGTGGCAGGATTTTAGCTCCAGATCCAGTGATCTATCTACTGTACCACTTAACCCATCTACATGAAATAGTTTTCATGAATTACTCTGGCAAAAAACATTTTTTTTCTTTACCTAGTCACCAAGTCTTTAGCAATGAACTTCTCCAAACTTGGCTAGATTGGGCTTGGATCTAAAAACAATCTGTCACCTAACCCATACCTGAAAACTGTATTGCTGGTTAGATAAAGAACCTTTTGGTGGAACATTTAGTGAAAAGAAAGAACTGGTCTCTGAGATAGAAAGATCTTGGTTCAAGTCCTGCTTTGGATATATATATTGGCTGTGTGAGCCTAGGCATTCTCCTTAACCTAGACAACTCTAGACAACTTTCCAAGGGTATAATTTTCAGAGAAAAGGTGAACCTTTAAATGACATTCCTCACCAGGAATTCCCTCCACCAAATGAAAACAAAGACCAAAACCTAATCCCTTGTTACTGTTAATTTGTTTTCTGTTGTGTCCAACTCTTCATGATCCCATTTAAGGTTTTATTTGCAAAGATATTGGAGTGATTTGCCATTTACTTCTAGCTCTTTTTACAGATGAAGAAACTGAGGCAAAGAGTTAAATGACTTGCCTAGGGTCACACAGCTAGTAAGTGTCTGAGGCCATATTTGAACTCAAGAAGATGACTCTTCTTGACTCCAGGCCTAGATCTCTATTCACTACCTCAAAGTAACATATGTTAAGAGTTAAGGATCACTTCCATGTACTAATGGGGCTAGATAGTCCTGTAAACTCTGAAGCTAAGGCATTTTTGGAGGTTCCTGCATCACAGTTAGTTTGTATACAAGATTCCTCATATGGCAGATTAAAGCCTGATGATATAATTTCCCTTTTTCCTTTCACTTGGTTTATGTTCACAGGTTGTCCTTCTTCCTTTGAAATGCCAAGCCCTCAAAACACCTGTTTACCTTTATCAATCTAGTCATAATTCTTGACCTCTGCTATATTCATTTTAGTTCTTTCCTGTGTGCTCTTAATTTTTGCTTTGTGAACCTAAAAGGCTTAAAATTGATTGAGTCCTTTGAAGACTCAATTCAAGCATATCCACATCTTGTCTGTTCTCATTCCTTGGCCCTACTTGCTCTTTACACTACCAGTCAGTATCTCTCCTGGCTTCTTATCTGACCCCTTTTTATATGCATTCTATTCTTTCAGAATCCACTCCAGTGGACAACTTTATTTCATTATAGTTAGCCATTTGCCTTTTCCATCACTTCAATGATACACTACAACTCACTGCTGCTGAGTGTCAATTCCTGAAGGTCAAATATAAATAAAAACATTAAGAAGACCTCTCTGGAGATATCACATTTTCCTCCTCCTTTAAAATGCAACTTGTTACCTACTCTGTGCATGAACATTTCCATCATGGAAACCTACTCAGTTTCTAACCCATCAACACTACCCTTCATTAGCTCTTCCCATAAGAAAAACAGGTGATTATTGTTTGCATAAATGTCATTCAACCAACTGAATGTTGCTTTGTTCTAGATGTTCAGCTCCTTAAAGAAAATAAAAATCTGCTCTTTTATATTTTTCTCCTTTCAATAAGCACTTGATAATCAGTGAAAGACAGAAGACCACTTCTCTAGACATTAATTCTATTAGGGAAATAGATAGAAATGCAATTCAGTAGCTGTTCAATTCAACAAACACTTAAGCATTTATAATCATCTCCACCTCCTGGCTTCCCTGGCCTCCTCAAGACCCAGATTAAAATCCCACACTCTACTGGAAGCCTTTCTTGACAACCCTTAATGTTACTTCCTTCTCTTTGGATTCCCTTCTATCTACACTCTACATAGCTTGTATGTACACAGTTGTTCACGTGCTGTGTCCCCCGTTAGACTGTGAGCTCTTTGAAAGTTCCCTTTCTTTGTATCTCCAGCACTTGATATGGTGCCGGCCAATAGTGAGCACTCAATAAATGCTTATTGGCCTGAAATAACTTGCATGCTGCTGAGCTAAGTACTAGAGATCCAAAGATGGAAACACACACACACACACACACACACACACACACACACACACACACACACATTCTCTTTCTCTCTCTCTGTCTCTGTCTCTGTCTCTCTCTCTCTCTCTCTCTCTCTCTCTCTCTCTGCTCTTAAATAGCTTACAGCCTAATAAGGAAGATAAGAACTGTACATTTGGTAATTATCACACAAAATAAAATAAGGGCAATCTGGTATAGATGTAGATACCTGAATTTAAGTTCTGGCTTTTTTATTTATTATCTTCTTAACTTTTCCTAGGAACCTCAATTACATCATCTGAGCAATGGGAGTATTAATGTTTATACTACTTCCTTCAAAAGTTTTATATAAGGAGAACACTTGGTGAATTGTAAACTGTAAAGCACTGTGTAAATCTGAGTTATATTATAAAGGAAAAGGAGTTCTGGAAAAGGCATTCTGTTCTTTGTACATTAAAATGTTCACATTTCTTGAAGAACAATTATATGTCACTCCAGTCACAGATGGTTTTGAGTTTCGGAGCAGGGGAGTGGTGTGGCCACAGTAGTACATATTTGTTCAGTCATTTCAGCAGTGTCTAACTCTTCCTGACCCCAATTGGGGTCTTCTTGGCAAAGATACTGGAGTGGTCTGCCATTTCCTTCTCCAGCTCATTTTACAGATAGAAAACTGAGGCAAACAAGGGTCATACAGCTAGTAAGTCTCTAAGGTCTGATTTGAACTCAGGAAGTTGAGTCTCAAGATGTACCACTTTATCTACTGCACCACCACTGTCCTGAATAGTATACTAATATAATGCATTAGTTAGCTTGTTTTTATCATTGTGTCAAGAAGGATTGAGGAAGAGAGAAGCCAGAGGCAGGGAGGCCACTTAGGAAGCTGCTATAATAAGTCCAGTAAAGAGATGATACAGGCATAAACTTAAAGGAGATTAACAGTGTAAGTTAAGAGGAAAGGAGAGTCATGAGAAATGTTGAATTAGAAAATTCAAAAATGTGAAATTAGAATTCAGGAACTATTTGGATTCAGGAGTTAAGAAATAAGGAAGAATCAAAAGTAATTCCAAAATCTTGATCATGAGGGACTGGAAGGTTGGTGGGGCTAACAACAGAATTAGGGAAATTTGAAGGAAGGGCAGCCTTAAGGGAAATAATGATGAGATTCGTTTCTGGATATATCAGTGATGAGATACTGGGAAAATATTCTAGTGGAAATCATTTGTAGTCAATTAATAGTGTGGGACTAGCACTTCTGGAAGAAATCAATGCTGTTTATACATAGTCTTGGGAATCATCTGGAAAGAAAAGGTTATTAAAGACATGGAAATAGATGAAATCACCAATGGGAGAGATCATAGAAAGAAGAGAGAACATGGTCAAAGATAGAGGATTATGGGAACCTCCCACTTAGAAAGTGGAAGGGTAATGAAATAGCAAAGGAGGCTAATACATAGGACATAGCATTCTACTTTGCAGTTCTTTAATAATCTGCCATGTAATAATGTGTATAATACTTATTTGTGTTTGGATCTGATCCCCCTGGACTTGTAAGTTCAGTGAGAACAGGAACTGTGTCTTTTCTGAAAGTCATGCCTTCCCCCATCACCTAACACAATGTTCTGCATGCAATAGGCATTTAATGGACATTCATTGACTTAATAAATTGAAAAGAGTGGACAGACATGGGAAGGAAGGAGTACTAGGAAAGGGTCAATATCATGGAAGTCCAGAAGGGGAAAAGAAAGGAAAGGGTATTCAATAAACTAAAATGTAACTGAGTGGTCAACATTTAAGTTTCCCTAGATATAAATAAAAAGCTTCATAAAAGAAAATACTAAACCTGCTGTAGAAGAACTGCTCAAGAGAAAGAAGAAACCTTTATACTTTGTGTTAGGCTTTATTCTTTCCAGCAGTGGCTAATCAGCATTTGTGAGTTCATCTGGAACTGATCCAAAAATAACTGTCATATGACCATATGGATGTGTACGTATCTACAAATGGGCACCAATTGAACATATGCTAGGAAGAATTCATTTTCTGCGTACTTTGTCTAATTTGTAATATTATCCAAGTCCATTGTCCTGACTTTTTAAGCAGGAAAACTAGTCAGTGAATACCAAGCACGTTAAGTTTCTAGTTGGTCTATGTATATTTAAAATGAATTCATTGATCCTTATAAGGAACAAGGATTTAAAGAGATAACATCTAGTTAATCCCCTTAATTATTCCATGTCTTTTGACCCCATTTTTTTTAAAGAAGTACTTCAACATATTTAATTTAAATTTCTTATGCTTTTATCGTGATGTCCTCTTGTTTAGGTCACAGAGTTTTAAATCAGATGGTTAACATTCTTCACGTGAGAAAATTACTCCAATCTAGGAGGCAGGGCAGTTGAAGTGTAAGAGCAGGAAAGCAGCAGCAGTTGCCAATAGATCTAATGAACATTCTCTCCAACACTCAGGCAGTTTGGAAGTATTATATTTTAAAAAAAGAAAAAGATTATAGCACACCTCTTGGTTAGTGTTTTTACAACTAGAACTTATATTGTGGCTGATTCTATTGGGAAGCAAAAGTAAAAATTGAGGAGGGTACACACAAAGGCCAAGTGGTATGAATTCTATCTGCCTGGTTGGCATCTCCTATATATCTTTGTGTTGCCCTGTGCCAAAAACTATTCATGGCTAAAGTCTTATGAAGTATGCTTTGCTGAAACCTAGACGTAATGCATACAAAGTGAAGGAGCTTTGCTAATTCTGTTCCACAAGATGGAGTATACTGGCATTATTCACCAAACTTTCTGACTGTGCCTATGTCAGAGGCACAGAGGTCAGATAACTGGGGGGAAATCATTCATATAAGTTACACACTCATTTTAATCAATTTTCAGCTTTATCTTTTTTTCTGGAACAATAAGTACATTTCTGTTGGGGGTTCTTGACCTAGGTACTGTGAAGTTTAAAAAATATTTTTACCATTGGATTTTTAATATAACTGGTTTCTTTTGTAATGCTTTGCATTTTATTTGATATATTTAATAGTGTTATTCTAAGAAGGGGTCTATTGGCTTTGCCAGACTGCTAAAGGAGTCTATGACACATAAAAAGTTAAAAACTCTTGGGTTGGAGTTTTCTCAGAAGTTTGCTTTTCTAACCTCATTATTTGATACTCTGCTAGCAGATAACATGGTGTAGTGAAAGTTCCATGACCAGGGAGTCAGGACTAGTCCTTAATCTATCAGCTGAGTGACTCTGGATAAGTTGCTTAACCTTTCTGAGCCTTATTTTCATCAGCTATAAAATTAGGATTTTGGACTGGCTGATAACTAAAATCCCTTCCAGTTCTAAAAGTCTGATTCTCTGAGTATAACCCCCAGTGCCTTAAATCATACAAAATCAATACCCAAAGGATCTTCCTTCGTGTCATGAATGTTGAATAGATGACTTTCACTTTAGGAGACAGAAATTCTGAGTCACAAAGATTAGGGAATAAGGAGGTGTTAAGGGCTGGTAAACAGGACTGAGGTCTGGATTATGAGAGACCAGATATAACCTCAAACATGGCAACGTCTTCTTAATTATATCCTAAGGTGGCAGGAAATGAGTTATGCCCAGGAAATATCCCACATATGAAATGAATCCTCAGCTCTGTGTCAGATATGGTGTCTGAGACCTAGGGCTCTTTTCATGCTAACAATCATATCTCAGGCCCCAGTCTTTTTATTGCTATGAATTGCATCTGAGGCCTAGGTAAAAGAGGCACAAGGCCTTTCCCTAAAGTCTGAGTCTTTGTAGTTCCAGTT
Organism: Phascolarctos cinereus; assembly: GCF_003287225.1. Taxonomy (NCBI): domain Eukaryota; kingdom Metazoa; phylum Chordata; class Mammalia; order Diprotodontia; family Phascolarctidae; genus Phascolarctos; species Phascolarctos cinereus. The sequence goes on from NW_027555847.1 coordinate 116,081,020, forward strand.
TTGGTTTCTGAAATTCCAACCCTGAGCAGATTAGGCGGATATCTGAGGTTGTGAGTCAGGACACCACTAGATACTTTTTCTGATACAAAAATACTTCATTATATTCATAAGTACTTACCCCACATGGACAGATCACAACTTATCTATGCTCATTGATATGTATAATTTTTCCTTTTTTTTAACATAAATTTCCCCAGAAAGGTTCTACCCAATGGAATAGAAAACTTTCACAGATTCTTTTAATATTTAATAGGTACCAGTGTAACTGATACCAAGTGATTCATTGTTATCACCCATGCTTGATACATGACCTGCCACCTTTCTTCTAGTCATACATGTCTTTGATAATGTATTCTACAACACATTTTTCAAGCAAAAAGTCTTCATTAGTAATGTGCTGCAGATTACTTATGCCCATCATGCAACTTTCTCTCTGTTCCCTTGAATTTTTCTCCCTTCAGAGACTGAGATATTTTGTTTCAGAACCAAATAGCATCACCAGGGGAATGACCTAAGTTGAAATCTGGCCCCAGACACTAGCTGTGTGATCCTAGCAGGTCACTTAACCATGCTTGTTTCAGTTTCCTCATCTGTAAAATTAGCTGGAGAAGGAAATGGCAAACTACTCCAGTATCTTTTCTTTTATATACATATACATACACATATATATATATATATATATTATATATATATATAATATAATATATATATATATAATATATGTATATATATATATATATATATAATATATATATATATTATATATATATATATATATATAATTTTTAGTTTTCAACATTTACTTCCACAAGATTCTGAATTCCAAATTTTCACCCTATCTTGCCCCTCCCCACCCCAAGATGGCATGCATTCTGAATACCCCTTCCCCTAGTCTGCCCTCCCTTCTATCTTTTACCCCCCTTCTCTTATCCCCTTCCCCTTCTATTTTCCTGTAGGGCAGGATAGATTTCTGTACCTCATTTCCTGTATTTCTTATTTCCCAGTTACATGTGGAAACATTTTTTTTTAACATATGTGTTTCTAAAACTTTGGGTTGCAAATTTTCTCCCTTCCTCCCACCCCACCCACCCTCATTGAAAAGGCAAGCAAGTCAATACAGGACATACATGTGCACTTACACAAAACACTTCTATAGTAGACATGTTGTGAAAAACTAACTCTATTTCCCTTAATCCTATCCTGCCCCCCATTTATTCTATTCTTTCTTTTGACCCTGTCCCTCCTCAGAAGTACTTCCTTCTGATTACCACTTTCCCAATCTGCCCTTCTCTCTATCATCCAGCTACTCTCTTGTCCCCTTCCTCCCCTGTTTTCCTGTAGGGTAAAACAGATTTCCATACCCAATTGAGTGTGTATGTTATTCCCTCCTTAAGCCAAATCCTATGAGAATAAGATTCCCTCATTTCCTCTCACCTTCCCCTGTTTCCCTCCACTGTAAGAACTTTTCTTGTCTGTTTTGTGCAAGATAATGTACCCCATTCTATCTCTCCCATTCTCCTCCTAGCATAATCCTCTCTCACCCCTTAGTTTTATTCTCCAGATATCACCCCTTCATCTTCAACTTACCTTGTGCCCTCTATCTATATATCTATCTATCTATACATACATACATATAATTTTTACCTCTCCCACTACCCTAATACTGACAAAGGTCTCATGAGTTATAAATATCATCTTTCCATGCAGGAATGTAAACAGTTTAACCTTAATAAGTCTCTTGTGATTTCTCTTTCCTGTTTACCTCTTCATGTTCCACTTGAGTCTTGTATTTGAAAGTCAAATTTTCTATTCAGTTCTGGTCTTTTCATCAAGAGTGCTTGAAAGTCCTCTGTTTCACTGAATGACCATTTTTTCCCCTGAAGGATTATACTCAGTTTTGCTGAGTAGGTGATTCTTGGTTGTAATCCTATCTCCTTTGCCCTCCAGAATATTAGATTCTATGCCCTGCGGTCCTTTAATGTAGAAGCTGCTAAATCTGACATTATCCTGATTGTGTTTCCATAACACTTGAATTGTTTCTTTCTGGCTGCTTGCAATATTTTCTCCTTGACCTGGGAACTCTAGAATTTGGCTACAATATTCCTAGGAGTTTTCCTTTGGGGATATCTTTCAGGGGGAGATTGGTGGATTCTTTCAATTTCTATTTTGCCCTCTGGTTCTAAACTATCAGGGCAGTTTTCCTTGATAATTTCTTGAAAGATGTTGTCTAGGCTCTTTTTCTGATCATGGCTTTTAGATAGAACAATAATTTTTAAGTTCTCTCTCCTGGATCTATTTTCCAGGTCAGTTGCTTTTCTAATGAGATATTTCACGTTGTTTTCTAATTTTTCATTCTTTTGGATTTGTTCTACTGTGTCGTGATTTCTCATAAAGTCACTAGCTTCCAATTGCTCTATTCTAATTTTTGAAGAAGTATTTTCTTCAGTAAGTTTTAGACTTCCTTTTCCATTTGACCAATTTTGCTTTTTAGGGCATTCTTCTCCTCATTGGTTTTTTGGACCTCTTTTGCCATTTGGGTTAGGTTATTTTTTAAGGTGTTATTTTCTTCAGTACTTTTTTGGTCTCCTTTAGCAAGCTGTTGACTTGTTTTTCATGATTTTCTTGCATCACTCTCATTTCTCTTCCCAGTTTTTCCTCTACTTCTCTTACTTGCTTCTCAAAATCCCTTTTCAGCTCTTCCAAGGCCTGGAATGGATTCATATTTTTCTTGGAGGCTTTGGATGTGGGAGCTTTGACTTTGTTGTCTTCTTCTGGTTGTATATTTTCATCTTCTTTGTCACCAAAGTAAGATAATATAGTCTGACTCTTTTTGCGAGGTTTGCTCATGATCCCAGCCAATTACTTGAGTTTTAAACTCTTTGTTAAGGTAAAAGTCTGCTTCCAATGTGGAGAATGTACTGTCCCAGGCTTCAGGGGTTTGTATAGCTGTAGGGACCTGTAAGTTTTCAGTTCTTCCAAGGTGGTATGCTAAGGGTCGAGGTATTTACTCTTTTCCTGGCCTGTGCTCTGGTCTTTGAGTGACCTGGCCACAAGCAGTCTTTTCTTTGCTCGAATTGTGAGGAGGGTTTCCTTACATGTGTATTTATATACATATATACACTTGTATGTATATATACACATAGAGAATATGAAGAGAATAGATAAAAATAAACATAAGGTAGATAAATAAAAGATAGTTTGGGAGGAAGGATCCTAGGAGATGGAGAGATAAATAAAGTCTTCACATAAATGGTGGTGCTAGAACTACATCTTGAAGGAACAGAGGAATTCTATGAGACAGAGGGAAAGAGGAAAGTCATTCCAAGCATGGGTAATAGCCAATGCAAAGGCATGGATATTGGTGATGGAATATCATTAATGAAGAGCAAGGAGTTCAATAAGTGTGGGGGTTCAAGGGCACTAATGTATAAAGAGGCTGGAAAGATATGTTGGGACTAGGTTGTGAAAGGGTGGAACAGCTATGCAGAGAAGTCTACACATTGTCCTAAAGGGAGTCACTGATTTTTTTTAGCAGAAGAGTGACATGGTCAGATCCGCACTTAGGGAAAATCACTTTGGCAGCTGCATGGAAAACTGGTTAGATTACAAAGAGATTTGATGGAGGGAAAACAATTAGGAGACTGCGGAATAATCTGGACTAGAGATGTAGCTAAGCATGGATAAAAGTCATGGCTGAATCATTCTAGAGAAGGAGTATGATACAAAAGATACTGTGGAGTTATAAATGGCAAGACTTGGCAACAGATTGGACATATAGGATGAGGAATCACAGCTAATGGCAAGGTTACAAACCTGAGAGATAGAAAAATGGGGCTATCTTCAGCAGAAATAGGGACGTTTGGAAGAGGGGAGGATTTAGAAGAAAGGTGAGTTCTGCTTTGCACGGCATTTGAGATGTCTTCAGAAAAAAAAAAGTTTAAAATTTCCTGGAAGCACCTGGTAATGGGGGCCTGAAGCTTCTACCTAATCTATGATTTCACTGTGTGTGAAACCACTGATGAGGAAATTCCTTTTACTTATGCTAGGTGGCAGCCTGGTGGTGCAGTGAATAGAATGCTTGGCCTGGAGTCAGGAAAAGCTAAATTCAAATCCTACCTCAGACACTTACTAGCTGTGTGACCCTGGGCAAGTCACTTAACCCTGCTTGCCTTAGTTTCCTCATCTGTAAAATGAGCTGGAGAAGGAAATGGCAAACCACTCCAGTATCTTTGCCAGGAAAACCACAAATGGGGTCACAAACAGTCAGACTGAACAACTGAGATGCTAAATTTGTCTCTCAACTTAGTGCTTTAGAGAGTTGCCTAGGGCCTGAGAGGTTAAATACCTTGCCCAGGGTTACATTTGCCTATTTCTGTGTGTGTGTGTGTGTGTGTGTGTGTGTGTGTGTGTGTGTGTGTGTGAGAGAGAATGAGAGAGAAAGAGAGAGAGAGAGAGAGAGAGAGAGAGAGAGAGAGAGAGAGAGAGAGGTGGGAGAGGCTTAATACCAAATCTTTCTCACTCCAAAGCAAATTCTCTATTTATGCTACCCTGCATCTTTCTTTAAAATATGTATATGTATGTGTGTATATATATATATATGTATATATGTATATATATACATATATATATACACACACACATAAACACACATATACTTTGTGTGTTTATATATGTATATACATATATGGCTATATCAACACCTATATCTACATATATGTCTATATCTACATATCTACATCAATAGATATTTTAGTTGTATTTTATTTTCATACAGAGTTGAAAAAGGTTTGCTTTTAAAATTCTCCTAACAACGAGTCAAAGATCTGTAAACAATTTTACTCTGTCAATAGGGTATCATCTTTCCTGTTTTAAATACGGGGATACTACATACCTCTCTACTTTAAGACATACGGAAATCCATAGAGTTTGTTAGAGTGTTTTTAGAGTATGGCTGTTAAAAGCCTTGAACTAGGCTCCTTTCTGCCTCTCCTTCTGTGGCTTTGTGAGAATGAAAATTAGTAGCAGCAAAGTCAAATATTAAAATCATACTGAGAGGTTATTATGTTTAATTAAAACCTGTTTATAGCTTTCTTTAGTTGCCTTGTACATAAGCTCTCTTCTCAACTGGAGTAGAGGGTAGGGAGTAGACAGAGTTAAATCTACAAAGGAATGCCCTGCAGTCAGGAAAAGTGAAATCCAATGGTTGGGGCTGTGCACTGGGCTGTAGGCCAAAGGCCAATTATATTATATTCTGTGTTCCTTTCCTACCCCTCCACCACCCTCTCTTTTACCCTTATTCAGGTGAAATCAGGTTAAAATAACACTGGGTTTGGGAAAAGAATTAAAAAAGGGCAACCTGAGGGTTGTACATAGAATGCAGGAGTTCCAAATTTATTTGCCCAAAGAGGGTGGGAGAGTTTATGCTGACTGTGTGTAATAGAGCCTCAGATTATTGCTATCTAGTAAGAGCTAGAAAATACATTCATTTCTTTATCACCTTCCTGAGTGATTGTTCAGCCAAGAGTCCTCTACCAGACTCCAAAAAAGGTTGGAGTGACCGCCCTGATTTATCATACCTTAGGGACAGCATTAATAATGATAGGTACACTGAAGCCTAATCCAAAAATACATTAGAAGTGATGCTTCTTCTATTAACATGCCACAGGTAGAAGCATTTCTAATGAGTTTTCATGGACTGATTCTCTTCATTAGAGACTATCCTTTTCATTCCATGCATGGAGGAGAGCAATTGATGGTTTATTATATAAGCAGATATTTACTATATCTAGCCGGACCCAGGCTCACAGACTTCTGCTGTTACTGTACCCTGCCAAGCCTATCACTAAATCCCATTCAGGAGTAATGGTATCCTGGTGATGATGAGCTCCTCATATACATAGCGGGCTAGCCCCAGGAGTTTTCTCCCTCTTTCTCACTCTGAAAACTGTGATCGAATCAGCACTGGAAATGCTTCTAGAAAAAGTGTGTCATTTCCGTGTTTTCTCTCTACCCCTTGCAACTTCCGAGACCTAGACACTGTTCTATGGCTACTGCTCCCTAACATTAGAATGTAAGCTCTTTATGTTCTAATATGGGCAGATGATACACTTATATGACCTCTCTGAATTTCTTATTAGGCAAAGATTGTGTTTATGATCTTGGTGAACTTAAGAGAGGAATGGAAAGAGAAGGAAAGTCGGGGGAGAAAATAGAAACATGAAAAATTTGGCAGTGAAGAAATTGGAAGGGGATTTGCAGGGTAAAAGAAACTTCATTTTGTTTTATTCTCTTTTCAGGATAAGGACTACATAATATGTTTTTAGGGACAGGGTAATAGCCTGTGGATGAAAGACTGAAAATATAAGTGATGTTAAATAAAAAATTATATCAGAAGGAAAGCAAAAAATTAAGGAAAAAAAATTATAGACAGTTTTACAGATAAAGGTCTCATACCTCAAATATGTAAAGAACTTTGTCAAATCTATAAGAATGAGTAATTCCCCAATTAATAAATGTTCAAGGGATATGAAATGAGAGTTTTTAGATAAACAAAACAATTTGTAGTCATATAAAAATGCTCTAAATAATTATTGACTAAAGAAATGCAAATTAAAACAACCTTGAGATATCATTTTACACCTATTAGACTGGATAAAATGATTGAAAGGGAAAGTTACAGATGTTGGAGGGGATGTGGAAAAAGTGGGATGCTAATCCATTATAGGTGGAATTGTGAACTGATTTAACCATTTGGAAGAGCAATCTGGCATTATGCCAAAAGAGTTATTAAACTTCTTATACCCTTTGACCCAGCAATACCACTACTATGTTTATTTCCAAAAATGACTAGCAAAAAGGGAAAAGAGCAGTTATAAAATATTTATAGCAATTCTCTTTGTGGTGGCAAAGAACTGGAAATTTCGGGGATGTTTTCAATTGCAGCATAGCTGAATAAGTTGTAGTATATGATGGTGATAGAATACTACTGTGCTATAAGAAATGATGAGCTTGACGGTCTTAAAAAACATGGATAGACTTGAGTGAAATAATGAAGAGTGAAATGAGCAGAACTGAGAGAATATTGTATATAGTAACAGCAATATTGTTTTAAGAACAACTCTGAGCAAATAAGTCATTTTGACTATTATAAACACCCAAATTAACTACAAAAGACATATGAAGGAAGACACTATCAGCATCTAGAGAAAGAATTGATAAATAGAAGTATGTATAGAATGATTTTACACACATGTGTATGTACATATATGTGCATATATATGTGTGTGTCGTGTGTGTGTGTGTGTCTATATATATGATTGTGTCTAATGGTACCTATCTCTAGAGTGTGGGGAAGGGAAGAAAAAAGGGAAAAAAGAAATTTGCATGATAATTTATTATGTATTTAAAAGGAATAGCAAATTGTACATGATAGATTTGCAGTGCAATCATCTTTTTTATCATACTACATTATGTAAACATATACTATGTTATGCTTGTTTTATTCCATAATTAAAAAGAAAAGAAAAAAATAAATAAAATAGAAGTGATAGAGAGGTCAACTGGTGGATCAAGGGTCCTGGAAAGGCTATAAGGGGATAGAATCAAAAAGGAAGATTGGGAAATTTTAAGGAGAAAAGAAAGCTACCAGACTATACTTGTCTTATGGAATAAATCTACTCCACATGGGATGCACTAGCTTTCCCTTAAAAGATATTTGAAACTGTCCTCAACACTGAATTGACCCAGAGCACCAAGCCTAGAACCACTGCTCTCGCTTCCAGGGGGCCTAAGCAGAGAAGAGGTCAGGAGCTTTTCTCTCAGGCTTGACCATATTGACCATAGGCAATATAAAGGCAGGGAAGCTATACCCAATGGAATCTATGCTGTATCCTTGCTGAATATCTGTTTGCAGAGCTGATATTCTACTGGAGTTTATCTTTATCTTTATCTTTCCTGGAATGTCTGAAGAAAAGAACATCAGACTTAACAGAGATTTGGGAGTTACAGTAAATTGCTTTTGGGGATGTAGGGTACCCACGCTTATTTTCTCTTAAGTAAATGTAATGGTGGGTTTTTTTTTAATGGCCATGTTATTTTATTTTATTATTTTAATCTAACCAACCCTACAGAGGCAGCATGTTCCAGTGTAAAGAGGGTGGTCTTTAGAGTTAGAAAGACCTGGAAATTAGGCAACACTTACAAAGCATTTAGCACAAATAGTAGCCATTTAATAAATTCTTAAGCCCTTAAATTCTGCCTTTGGCATCTGCTAATTATCTGACTACAGGTAGGTAACTTAAACTTGCTCAGTGCTCCCGATCAAGTGTTTGTTTGTTTTTTTAAGATTATAAGTTTCAAATATTTGTAGATAGCAGAAGTGTAGGAAATTTTCATATTCTTTTTCTATAAAAATCATAGGTCCAGACCAAAAAAGGAAAATTATCCTGGGGTGGGAAGGAAGCAATCAAAAGATCAAAAGGCCAAGAGGCATCAGAATATATAAATTAAATTAACTTAATGAGCTAATATCCTGTTGCTCTGAAATCCTTTCAGGTAGGAAAGATCAAATGTCTATATAAAAGTTGCATGACCACCTAGATTGTTCCTACAAATCTGACAATACAGAAACATGAGATGTCTTACTGATCAGGTGGATTAAGTGATGTTCTAATGAACCCCTAATAATCTATGTGGGTTAACGCAGGTTAATTATATTTGACTTATTGGAATAAGGCCCAGATTATATTTCTTCTAATTTGGATAATATAAATAATTTAAAGTGAGGGGTGGAACTGAAGCTAAAAAAAGGAACATATTTTTAAAATGCAACCTACTTTTTTTCTCAAGATCTGTACTTTGCAGGGAATATTTGTAAACATACTTGGTTTTAAGATTTAAGTCTAGGAAGCTAGTAATTGTTTGCATTGCTGACCAGGGTTGCTGGGTAAAAAAAAAAAATCTCTACAATCAATAAAAGAGCACAAAATGTCCTAGGTTATTATTATTTTTTTGCAAGTGAATTTCCAAGATTTAAATGGCTAGAGTGTATTAACTTAGAATTATAAACCAATGAATTCTTCATGACTGGGCTTCTGCCAGCAGTAAATAATGAAACCTTTAACCAGGAACTGACAAAGCTCCAAATTTTCTGAGGATATTGCAGCAGAATGATTATCCTGTAATATTACAGTGTATGAGCATTACAAAGGAGATTTATAGGCACAGGGAGTGTTCAGGACTTATAATATTTTCCCTAAGAAAACAATGTTCCTGTTCTATTTGCAGAGTTTAAAGAGAAAGGTAAACTGATGTCTAAGCAGATGACAACCTTTTCATGGGCACATTTAGCTTGATGAGCCTATTCTAAAGTGTACACCTTGAGTGGAGTATTGATAAAAGCTATTTAGATATATTTTCATTTCATTTCTTATGATATATTTGAAAACCTTCCAAAAATACATCTGGACTTCTGTCACACACACACACATACTCCGCCACATCTTCCTTTTAACTTGGTAATGAAGGGCCCATAGGAGAGACAATGGAAATATGTAGTCAATATGTAGAAATATGTAAGTCAATATAAGGGATAATGACATATGTGGTTGTACACATTAGGGACATGTGATCTATTATATAGGAAAGAATATTCTGGGTCTTTTTTTTAAATATTAAAGAAATAAAATCTTCAAGAATATAGATTCCAGATATTTTTGCTCATCATAGATGATATCCCAGTATAATATAGTGGGTGGAGTGTTGGACTTGGGAGTCAAGATGGCCTAGATTTAAATCCTGCCTCCTACACTTGCTTTGTGACATACAGCAAGTCACTTAACCTGTATTTCCCTCAGACAGCTTCTTACTGAATTATGGGAAGTCCTTTCACTGACAAAATTACAAGTTCCTCCCATATATACCTAAGATGCTTTCCTTTATCATTATACTGTTGCATCTTTCAAATGACATTTAAGAATTAAAATTATCATTAGAAATCTTTAAGCCTAAATGTGGAGTCATTGGTTTGGAAAGGATTTGTGCTCTTCTCTTACAGGATCTATTCTAAACTAGAATATACTGACTGGTAGGATAGCTGGTTGGACCAGCTAGTCCACAAAAAGATGTTACTTGGATCTACGGCCTTCAGCTTATAAACCCCAGCTGTGAGCAGGCATCAATACGCATGTTAATAGTATAGAAGTTGACTCTAGAGTTTGAAAATCTGGATTCAAAAATCCTGCCTTGTTTACCATTCATGTGTCTTTTGGCAAGTCTCTCTCTACAACGTTTACTTATCTATAAAATGAAGAGATGATCACTGAAGTCCTTTTCTGGTTCCAAAGCATATCAACTTTTGAATAATCCAGATAAATGAATAGATTGCTGTGGTAAATCTGAAATTCCCTTCTTGATCAACCCCTCTGTGACCCCATATATAGAGCATCCCAAAAGTCTTCATGCAGCTTTCAACTATAAAAGGATATGGCTGCATGAAGACTTTGGGGACAGTCAGAAAATTTTTCATAAATGGGCATGGGGAAGCCTGGTTTATCTTAACAGTGTGGGGAGGAACTTACCCCAATCTGTTCAAGCAGTATTTTTTTTCCCACGTGGCACAGAAGTGGATGTAAATGTCATGAGCAAGAGTGGAACCCAAGAAAATGTCCAAGAGGCTAGTTTAATTAATGCTATGCTTTTTCTAGGAATGTCAGAGCAGCTACCTAGCTAGTTCTTGAAAAAAACTGGAAAATGAGTAAGGAAGCTCAAGCTTTAATTCTCACACCATTAGGATTTTTAAATCAGTAGATTGCAAGCTCCTTGAGGGTAGGGACTTTTGACTTTTAAACTTTGTAACCACAGCACCTACTACAAGCACCTGACACCTTTGTACGTATGTAATACTTCTTTGTGGAATTAAATTGAATCAAATTAGCTTGGGAGAGGGAGCCTTTAAAAAATGTTCAGTAGGGACACCGCAAGTCTGGCTAGATGGTAGCAGGTGGGCAGCTGCCATTAGGAAATAACATTAAGAAAATAGCATCTTAAACTTAGATGAGTGTGCCATTATGGAAGAGTTCTCTCTTAACCAAAGCAAAAAGATGATGAAGCCATCTGTCTTCAACACCATCCCTGCCAAGAGTCTGAACAGCAGTTATCTGTTCCCTCTAAAAAGAACTTGCATTGCTCTCTTGGGGTGGGGTAGAAAGGACTGGACGTTACCTTGAGTAAGTCACTTTACATCTCTTGGTGTTTTCATCTTTAAAAGGAGGGGTTACACTAGTTTATCAAATGAGAAAATAATCATAAAGCACATTTCCTGGCACATAGTAAGAGCTATAAATGCTAGTTATTGTGTTGTTGTTGTTTGTTGTTGTTGTTGTTGCTACAGCACCTACCTCTCAGTGTTGTGAGGTTCAAATGAAATAATAATTGTAAAGCACTTAGCACAGTGCCTAGCACATAGTATACACTGTATAAATACTAGTTATTGTTGTAGTTGTGATTTTTATTGGTCTCAGAGGGTTCCTTCCAACCTCATTATTCTATACTGTTAGGCTGAGCTGACTTTATGCATAGGTGGCACAGGTAGGTACCCAAGTGGTGTGATTTAAGGGGCACTGAGACTCCTCATAAGCCCCGTATGCAAGACCCAGTATCTGTCTTGAAATATTCACTATTAAAAGTATTGCTTTGGACATGGCAACACATTTCTTGCAAAACCCAGTAAAAATGGTTACATACTAAAAAGGAGGCTATTGGCCAATAAGAGAGCTCTCTCTCTTTAAACCTTTTTTTTTTTTTGATGAAGCAATTGGGGTTAAGTGACTTGCCCAGAGTCACACAGCTTGTGAGTGTTATGTGTCTGAGGTTGGATTTGAACTCAGTTCCTCCTGACTCCAGGGTTGGTGTGCCATCCACTGTGCCACTTCACTGTCCCCTAAACCAATTTCTTGACCACAAATTAGTCACCCCAGACATTGTTGAAGGCAATGAGACCAAAACAAGATAAGATAGGACACATGAATTTCAGTTCTGTCAGTCAGGAGTTTGGTAACAACTAGGAGCCAGCAAAGCCTTAAGTAATGGGCCGTCCAGAGCAGATACAAGTCTAGAGTAGGAATACCAAATGAAAAATGAAAAGCTAATGATTAACTTTTTCTGCTTGACCATTTTGCTCAGGCACTGTTTTCTTAGGTGATATCCTTGAATCATGTAGGCTTTTGAGAGCGAGCTTGGTATAGTAGATAGAGTACTTCACTTCGAGTCACGAAGGCCTGATTTTAAATCTGGATTCACATGCTAGTTGTGTGACTCTGGAAAATTATTTAACCTCCCTGATACTCAGTTTACTTTTCTGTAAAATAGTTAGTCATAGCACCTGCCATGTGGATAGAGCACTGAACCTGGAGTCAGAAAGATGTGAGTTCAAATTCAGCCTCTGACAATTACTAGCTATGTGATCCTTAGCAAGTCACTTAACCTCTGTCTGGCTCTATTTCCTCATCCATAAAATGGGGACAGCAATAGCACCTATACTTCCCTTGGTTGTCATGAGGATAAAATGAGATTATATTTGTAAAGCATTTTGCAAACCTTATAGCACTATATAAATCCTATTAATTTTTGTTATTATTATTGCTACATAAGGCAGATTACATATGAGGCCTAATTGGAGGGATATTATTCTCTCTGAAACTAGGAAGAAACTTTTATGAGTTTTCTTCTGAACCAAAGGTAAAAATTAAATAATTTCTCCCTTCTTGCCCAAAATAGTAAAAGAGGTGATATCTGAAGTTTACAAATGTATAAAGTTATACACTGACTGCTTTAAAGGCTAATAGGTAAGCAGGTCATGAGGTTTCACACCCTTGTATCTGTGCAAATGACAGGGGTCTCTGAGGAAAAGTCAAGTAGTTCATATACAATATGACAGAACATTCTACTTTTACTCCACGGATGATATGTAAAAAGAACTTTTCGTTAGCATCCTAGAGCACATTTCCAAGGCAAGAGCCCTGGAATTGGAATCAGATGACCTGGGATAAAGTCCTCCCTCTGACACTTACTAAAGGTAGGAACATGAGAGAGTCATTTAACCTAAGACTCAGTTTCCTCATCTGCCAAATGGGAATGATAATATACTCATTCCTTTATGGAAGAGTCAGTGTGACTATAGCAGATGGTGGACCAATCTTGGAGTGTGAAGGACCTGGCTTCAAGTCCTGCCTCTTGACTTTAGCTGTGTGGCCAAAGGCAAGTCACTTAGCCTCTTGATGCTCCAGGCATTTTTTTTTAAAGACAGGAAGTCAGAGATGAGTTGGTGTTCAGCACTGGTAGAGGGCATTTCCACACCAGGGGTTCTCTACCCTGATGACATCACAGTCAAGACAAAAAGAAAAAAAGTAACCCTGCTTAAAATGATTATTGTGAGGAAAGTGCTGTGTAAACTGGAAAGTAGCACAAAAACACGAACTTGTCTTATTCTCTAGACAGAGAGATGAAGGAGCCTTAGGGTAACACGGCTACAATTCCATTTTGCCTAGTGACCCACTTGAACAGATTGTAAGTATTCTAAAACTTACAGTGGTTTCCATAAAATAATTCTTACTTCAAGTAAACATTTTCCCTTAGTGAGTAACTATATTTTCCACTGACAGCACTCATATTTGTGGACTTTTTAAATGCAATGATGACTTATTTTTCTAATTGGATGCCAAGGATTGTTTGGATACTTATTGAAATGTACTTGCATAACTCCTCCAAAGCAACTTGGCTGGTTTCTTGGTGTTATCCTGGCAAATGGTGTCTTCTGCGCTGAAAAATGTGTTCCTTCTGAAAATTTGGAATTGTGGCTGGATGGCTTTCATTAAAATTGAGGTCTGAGAAAAGAAAGAAATATAAAAGGAAGGAGACAGATAAATGATGAAAACCAGACATGAAGGAAATTTTGCATCAACCAGGTTTACATAAATTTATATCATAGCCTTGAATTTGAGCAATTAATCTTCACATTCACATGTGTCACATAGAAACTTGATTCTAGTCTAATTAGAAGTATAGGACAATAGAAACAACAATGGATGCTGTGGCAGAGTACCTGGATTTCAATCATGGCTCTGCTGCTGTGTACCTTTGAATGCTTTAATCTCTCCAGACCTCAGGTTCCTTACCTATTGGTCTGGGGTTTGATTGGATCACCCCATTTCACTTCAAAGTCCCATGCTCATCAGAGTGGTAAAAAATATTAGCTTTATAATTAAACTTAGAGCTTTGGTTTTGTTTAAAATATTTCACTGGGTCCTGGATGCCATTATTATGCCTACTCCTTCTACCAATGTAAATTGCAAACCATTCTTGCTTTCTCATCTTATTAAATTCTGATCCATACTCTTCTATAAATTCTCCATAGAGAACCTACCAAGCATGTCAGAATTCTTCTAGGTCCTTGAATATTTCATGGATGTTAGTGACAAAAACAGGTTATCCGTCATCCTTTATTTTTGCTACATAACTGCCCCATCTCCTTTTTTACTCGTACATATGTTTAATATCTTTTACAATCCTTCTTCATCTTGGTAATATACTACAACCTGCTTACTCTTACCATACATCTTCCTATTGTTCCTTTGGGTCACTTGGCATTTTGGTTCTTCCAAGATCATTGTATTATGTGATAGTTATCTAGCATCTCCAAGAGAATGTTGATTTTGAAAAGATGGACCTTTGTGTCATGGAGTAGCTTGGGATCATTGAAAGGAATGCAGTTTTCAATTTGCTGAAATATATTTTAAAATTTAATTTTTTTCTTCAAGTATCTAATGAAAGTAGCATAATATTTCCAGCTATAGAACTATCATGCAGAGAAACAAGGGGGGAAAAAAGCACAGCCAGAATTTTCTAAAGTTTTGATAAAGAATGGGAGATCATATCACCCCCTTGTTCAATGGAAAGGAACAAAGTCTTCTTGGTATCTCTAACACAGATGAGCACATACCATTCTCCATACAGACTCCAATTTGATCATTCCAGATCTTTACTTTTTCATTGTCAAAGTCCTTAACCTTTGCCACTATGGGACACTCAAGAGGTGAAATTATTTTGACTAAATTAGATACCACCACAGGAGCTACTACTTGCCATAAGCTTTTTGTTTCTTCCTTGAGCTACCACAAGCCTTGGTTTGGGATGCTAGGGGATTGTTGTTTTTTCAAACAGTTCATTTCATAAATTTAGAGAAAGAAAGAACAGTTGGCCCTTTGGTATTGATTAGTTGTATCACCGCTGGCTTTCACAGGTTGGCATCTTGTTGTGAATGTGTTTCTTATGGAATAGTACTGAGGATAACTGTCCCAGACTGAGTAATGGGCTTATCACCACTCAGTATTGTCTTGCTATTCCAGTCAATGCATTGGTCTGGACCTGCCAAGTCCAAGTTGGAAATAATTCATCTAAAATTTTGAATTTTGGTAAGAAGGTATTTTTTGTTTGTTTGCTTTTGTTTTTGCCACTGTGCTAAAGCAATATAAACTTTTTTTAGTGAACTCTCTGCTAGACTTTGGAGTCCTTCCCATTATTATTTTTTTTTTCCATTCTTGGAATGGCTTAGCAACAGATTCTACTTATGATAATCTTGGCCATTTTGTCTGGGATCATGCCAAAAGATTGCTAACTAGGATGCTTCTGAGGGTGGTTGGAAGTTAATCTCAAGACCAGACATGGCCCAGGGACCTATATATAAACTTTTTTAGTCATGAGTACCCTAAGACTAGTTAACATCTGCAGTTAATGAGAATTCAGATTTCTGGCTTCTTATTTTTTTAAAGGCCCATATGGACACATTACTTGTTTATTGAGCATTCTGTTCTGGTTATCTGGTTTTGTGAAGATTTTTTTCAAGGTGCTAATTTAATCCACTGAAACTTGTGTGACTTAGTCCCTGAATTTCTTTGGTAGTGTGTACTTAGAATTTTTTTGCTGTGGTGTTAACAGTTTCAGGGTTTTGTTTGGTTTTGGTTTTGGTTTCGGGGCTTTAAAAAAATATGCTTTGGTCTTTAGCTTTTGAGGCAAAGGATATACTTCAACGAAGTGACTTTTCAGGGTGGCCTGCTCAGATGGGGAGGGAGGAAGGCATCCCAGTTGTTGGTGGATTTGGCTTGGGTTACACGGTTTGTTTATTTGGGTTGTCTGTCTTTTGGTTCTTGTAAATGAGCCCAGGCTCTTAAAAAAAAAAGTGATGGGAACATTTTTATAAATGGAAATTAAAGCAAGTGACTAAGGTACAGTGCCAGAGCTTTAATTTTGAACACAGCAACATATGCATTTATGTGGTAGCTCCAGGGGTGGAAGACAAAATAGGCTTGAAGGAAAGGGGCAGCTGCTGGTGGGATTGAGCAGGGTGCCTGTTTTATTCTGCTGAGCAGACAAATTACTGAAATATTCAGATCTTTCATCCCCTTTGGATTCCAAAGATGGGACAAGTTGTTTTATGTTCCATTCCCAACATCCCAAAGTTAGCTTCATCATACAAACAATTTATGTGTTTATTTCAAATGTACAGTATTTTGAAAGTAACCAAGAAGTAACAATCAGGGCTACACATGGCTGGAGGAGGAAGTTCTGGGGCTGTAAAGTTGAATGAATGATAGAGTGATTTTATCTTTCTCCTCTTACAGTTGACCTCCCTGCATAGAGATGCTCATATATAAACATTCTGTAGGAGTGTACATGTATTCATATAGGGATAATACTTACAAGGCCCTCCCTAACCCTGGGAAGAAGAAGGCCAAGCTCTTTGGGAAGTGTTCCTTTGCAAGATAATTTCCCAGAAACTATAATCAGACCACTGCAGTGTTCTTAAATATGATGTCATTGCCTAGGTTGAACTGGTGAACCAAAAGAATTTGGAAAGTTTGAGAGCTTGGGGAAGGTTGGAGGAGGGGTTGACCAGGAGCTTCTCTTCCTTTAATTTTGTCAAGATATTTTCAACCCTTCTCACCCATCCTTTCTTTTTTTGAATTTGGAGCCCATTTCCAGGCAAGGATATTTCATTCTAGACAGAAAATCAAATCTTCTTCTTCATTTCAGTCTTTGCAAGAATTCAGCCTAATTATAAAACAATATAAGCTATGTGTGTTCCTCTGGTAGAAGGGAAAAACTGTTTAAAAGGGTAACTTGACTTCTCTAAGAGGTTGGGGAGGGGAGTACTCAACTTTCCTAGTTTTCAGTCAAATCTTGTAAAAGGTAATCTTTGCAAAGGTAGCTATTATCCTGTCTTTAAAAACAAACAAACAAAAAGAAACAGAACCTAGGTTGGGGAGTTGCTTTTCTTTCCAAAGCTTTTAAAAATACAATTGCTTAAGGAAGAAACAGCAACACAAATAGCTGAGGGCTCAATTCTCTGAGTAGCAGCTAGAACCATCAGATTACCAGTCAGAGAGCCAAGGTACCCTGATGGGCCTCAGCAGGCTACCAGGTTTGCTCTGAAATTTACAGTAAATTTCAGGTAATTATAGCTGCCTTGCTGTACCGGAACCTGCAATCTCTGCTGGTTGTCAGGCCCTAGGTGGTGGCTAGAAGGGTGGTAGGCAGGACTGAGGCACACCATCACCAGCAGCAAATAGTAGCTTTCTCCAGCCCAGGTATGACTGTTAAAGTCAGCACACTGTGCCGGGCTTCCTTCTAAAGCACTTGAAGCTTGGTAACTCAGGTAAGAGTGCCACATGTGAATTTTCTTGCTGTTTCAAAAAACAACAACAACAAAGGTTAAACCCTGGGAAGAAAAGCCAGTTACAAGAATCCGTATTACCATGGTGGATTTCCCGAAGAACAATAAATCTAGCTCCCCTCTCTCTGCTGAGGGCCTCACATGTGCAAGCCACTCTGCATACCAAGAGCTGTAATTGGATTGAAAAATGTGGGCTTACCATTGAGTTGGAGGTTAGGGAGGAAATATACACGTAAAAGTTAAATACAATAACAAGACTTTATAGCTAGTAAATAATAGCTCAGAAAAACTGTAAGGGAGACATGATTAACTTGGTGTCTGAAGGCAATAAGTGTTGTAGGGATTTGGAGGAAGAAGAGGTCACTTCAAGCTGCAGTGGTTTGGGAGGCTGGATCTGAGGTGACTCCAATAATGAGTAAGATTTGGATAGATAGAAGGGAGTGAATGAGTCTTTCTTTGTAAGAGGATTTCAGAGGTCTAGATTGAGTCCTTTCAAGTCCAGCCCTTCTTATTTTGTAGAAGAGGAAAAACAGCCCCCAGAGGGCAAAGTGTATTTTCCCAAAGTCACAGCAACCATGATTGTGGACCAACTTGTCTCCTGTGGAGGGGTTCCTTCCATCAGGCACATTACAGACAGGAAAGGGAAAGAAGTAAATGACCACTAACAACAAGGTGATGGTTTAGAAATGGGAGGGCTCATGACAATAAGCAAATTTAATGGTGGAATCCCTTTTATTTCATACTTAATTTCACTCAACAAAGGGTTCCAGTATTAAATTGCTACATCTGTGGGTGTTATGATGTATATTGGCATACACAAGCTTATGAACTAACATGGTCCACTCATGAGAATTAAACCCTGACAACATATTCGGAGTCTCAATGTCATTCTTCTCTTCAATATAACCAATCTCTTAATAATAGTTTTATCTTCAATATGCATCATTCTCAGAAAAAATTCCATCACTACTGTGTTTTTTTTTTCACATAACATTTATATAGTGCTTGCTACATGTCAGGAACTGTGCTAAGCACTTTACAAATATGATCTTCCAAAAACCCTGGGAGATAGGTACTACCATTATCATCATTTTGCAGATAAGGAAACTTAGGCAGATGGGGCTTTAGTGACTTGCTTAGGGTCACATAGCTAGAAAGTATCTGATGCCAGATTTGAGCTCACATCTTCCTCACTTGAGACCTGTAACTCTATCCAATTGGCTATCTAGCTAGCTCGAATTGAAAGGTTGGCATAAGGGGAGTTATATGATCATAGATGTAGGTTTCAATGTGACAAAAGTGATGAGAAAAGGATAGAAGCAAAGTCAAACAGTTTGCTTTTGTAAGATAGCTCTTCACCTTAAGGAGAACAGGTCTTTTTATGCCCAACTTGAAAGTAATGAGCTTAAAGACATAAGCTTAATGCCACCTTTTAATGAGAAGAGTGAACCCTTTCTTTGTCATTCTAACACATACAAATTTCTCATATAGAACACAGTGCTGTTCTAAAAAAGACATCTGCTGTGGTTTTATATTAATGTTTTGATGGCTAGCAGACCTCAGAAAGGGTTGCTAGTCTCCCTGCAAAATCAGTTCTTCAAGGAATCATGAGTCATATATTTCTCACTCACAACTAATGAGACTTTTTAAGCTAGTCAGGTTCAGGAAACTGAAAAGTAGAGATAGCCACATTTGCCTTAATTTTGACTATGAGGTTTGTTGGATAGTAGTAACTGGACCACATAATCATACAACAAGAATGGAAGATCTAAGCAATCTGCCCCCTCATTCTCTCTCCCAGGTGTCAGATAGGTAGTTGAATCCCAGGAAACCATCTCAGTTCAGCAACCCACTAGCTCTGAATAGCACACAGATGTTAGGGGGCTATGAGGTTTGTTTGCTTGCTTTTTAAGTGACGTGTATACAAAGAAAATGGGAGGCTGTAACCTTAAATAAGAGAACCTCATTGTTCAGTTGTGTCCAGCTCTTCACAATCCCATTTGGGGTTTTCTTGGTAGAAATTCTCAAGTCATTTGCCATTCCCTTCTTCAGCTCATTTTACAGATGAGGAAACTGAGGCAAACAGGATTAAGTGACTTGCCACTTAAGGGTCACACAGACGGTAAGTGTCTGAGGCCAAATTTGAACTCAGGTCTTCCTGACTCCAGTCCTGGCATTCTATCCACTGCACTGCCTAGCTGCTCCAAGGGAACCTTAGACCTATTTAAATATTCAGATCATGAATAAAGGTGGTTGAAAAAAAAATTCCTTTAGGAACAGCTAGGTGGCGCAGTGGATAAAGCACCAGCCCTGGAGTCCGGAGAACCTGAGTTTAAATTCAACCTTAGACACATAACGCTTACTAGTTGTGTGATCCTGGGCAAGCCACTTAACCCCATTGCCTACCACCCCCCAAAAAAATTCCTTTACAATTAGGACATATAGTCATAGTTCCAACAGTTTCTCTAGCTTTTTCACATTTGTGTAAGTTCCCTCGTATGAGAGGAGGGGCTGATCTTTGAATATAACACTTTCGTTCATTTTTAAAACACTAGAAACCAAAAAGATTTTATAGCATGACAAAGAAAATAATCTGGTTTCATTGAAATTGAATTAATCATTCAATTCTTTTTTTTTGCCTTTAGAGATGTCTATATCCTTGAAATGTAGATTGATCTTATGACACTGATTTCTCTTTAACTTGAGCTGCAGGGAATGAAAATGTTCGGAGTATACGTAGTACTCAGATAAACAATATTTGAATAGGGTGACTTTTTAATCTAATAATTTTATCTGACTCCTTAAATAGATGCTTAAAGTGGCAGTTCAGTTTTTGTATGTAGGACCCTTAGAATAAATTAAAAATAAAATTACATACTAAGGAAGCGTCAAAAAAAAAAAAAGAAAAACTCAACTCACAAGGAAATTCATGTGACGAAAAGAGTAATGACCTTGAAGTTTGGAGACTCGGACTTGAATCCTGTCTCTAGCAATTACTAGCTGTATAAATACGGGCAAGTCACTTAACTTCTCAGAGTTTATTTACTCATCTAAGAAATGGAAATAACATTTGTACTATCTTACTAGATTGTTTTGAGTCATACTGCTTTAAAAATATATAAATCAATTAAGCAGTCAAATTTTTTTGTCTTGTGGCCCACAGAATTCTGATCACAATGAAAATATTTAATTCTTAAAACAATACTAAAAAAGGGACTTTTATAAAGGAAGAAATGAGGCACAAAAGCAACTTTGGAGACTAAATACAAGGTGTAGTTTAAGTGGTAGAGTCAAAGTTTCTCCATAAGATGGCTGTAATATTGATGGGGTGGTCTTTAATGGACTTGTGTATAAGAAAAAAAAATAATTCCTAATTTATTTCCTTGCCTCTCTGCTGAGATAAAGTGAGTCTAGTGATTTTGTGGATATAGATAAGTGCTAATAGGAAAGGAGAAGAATCGAAGAGCAGTTAGCCAATCAGAGAAGCCAGTAAATTTGAACTTTGGTCACTATTAATTAACCTCCAAGTAGTGCTGCTAGCCAATAACCAGATTCTATCAGTCAAAGAGATCTGGCTCTGGGGATTATCATACTCATTCTAGTAGTTATTGTACTTTATACCTCTCCTGACTTCCATCTCTGCCTCAATCTGCACGGCTGTGCCAAATTAATACTCAGGGGTTCCAGATTATTGTGGATTTATCCAGTAAGAATAAATTCTTAATCTTTGTCCTCCTGCAAAGCCCCATATCTTTCCTGAGCTTGCCATATTCTCCCACGTACCAATGATGTGACTTGGGCATAGTGGGGTGACCTATATGAAAAATAAGAATGTATTTAGACACTATATAAAATGCTCTACTGTAAGTAAGGGATGAATAAAAGTAATGATACACATACAATACAATAAAAATTCATGATGAAGTATCAACTGCAGTAGCTACATCCTATAGCCTCTCCCAGACATAAACCACCAAATGGTACATAGTTTACTCAGAACCTATAAGTTTTAGGAAATGTACTATTCAGTTTACTTAGCCCCTTTGGCATGTTTCTCCTATAATCAGGCCATCTAATGTAAACAATACAATACACTTCTGACTTGATGATTGATTTGATTATTTAGTAGGTCTAGTCATTAGGTAAAAATTCAAGAACCTTGCAGAGTGGGACTCTGGGACTACGTTGTAGACATAGACTCAAATAATCTTGGGAAAAGATAACAGCTCCTGCAGCAATCTTATTTATTGTTATTTACCAGGGCCTACAACTATTTCTCACCATGGCTATCCCATTAAGGAGCAGAGTGAACAGAAGCAATGGCTGTGGTATAGTAAATGGGATGGTAAAATGCCACCCTGATGTCTTCCCAAACTTGGGATTTTTGGTTTATGACTTCTCCATCCTATAGTCACATCTCGGCAATGCTCATTGCCAGGGGTCAAACTTTATCACATCCTCCTCTTCTTTTGGCTCTTTAGCTTTATGGACAGGGTTAACTTTAAGCTCAGAACTTTTGGTCATGAGAGGACTATAGATACTTATCCTCTAGCTATAAATAAAATACAGTGGAATGTAAGTATGTATACATATACTAAAACATTATCTATCCAAAACTAATACTGCTTATAAAATTTTAAATTCAATCAGCTTATTTTGTCTTGGTGATACTGAACCAGTTTGAAGGATTTTCTTCAATTAGATTAAAAAATGTTAGTATCATATGAGAAATTTCCTTTGATAATGCATGGATATAAGTGGAGTATATGGTCTATCCAATGGATATCCTTTGTTGCCTCCCTTTCCACTCAGATATCTTTCTGGTGATAATCTTTTATGTCATTCCTCTGGTATAATTCTTTGAAGCTTTTATGACGGGATGTAGATAAGAATTGAACAAGTTCAGAAAGTCTCTAAGGGTTGTTGTTTGCCATGGAGAGTAATCACATTGAAAAGATCTCAGATTCATCAATATATTGCAGTAAGTAGGAAATCCCAAAACTTTGTCATTCAGGATTCCATGTTTTTCTGCATTAACTTTCCTCATGTAGTGTGAAGTTCCCCTCCCTTTCCCCTTTTCCAATACAAATCAATCATTTCCTTGGCTTCCTTCCTAACTAATATCCTCTCTACCATAGGGAGCTTTTCTTGATCCCTCTTAATTCCAGTGTCTCCTCTCTGTTGATTATTTCCAATATATACGGTATACTTTTTATTTGTACATAATTATTTACATGTTGTTTCTCCCTATTAGTTGGTGAGCTCCTAGCAGACAGGGACTGTCTTTTAAGCTTTGGAACGTCTCCTCAGACTTAGCACAGTGCCTGGTACATAGTAGGTGTTCAATAAATGACTGACTGGGCACTAGGTTCTCGGGATACAAAGACAAAATTTTTAAAAAGTTTGCTTTTTGTTGAGAGATATAACATATAAATGTAACTATGTCATAATTATTTGAGGAGGAGAAGATCATTAGCACCTGGTAGATACAGGATGACCTATTAAGATATAGCATCTAAGCTTGAACCTCAAAGTAAACTGGGGATTCTCTAAAAGTTAGAAAGTTCTTTGCATGTCTGAGGGACAGCCTTTGCAAAGTCCATAGAGGCAGGTGGTAAAATGCTACATTAAGGAGAAGAGCAAAAAGTGTGTGTGGGTGAACATTTGGGAGTGTTTGGTACTCCCTTATCACATATGGAAGCTCTATTTCTCACCCACCTCTGTCAGTTTCCCTTTTCCATTTGGGTTTCCACAGAAGGCATGGCGAGGATCACTTTACCTTCTCACCATCTAGAAGAATATCTCATAAACCATTGCTGATTTTTGCTGGTGCTGAAAAGTCTCTGTTGTTGTTGTTTTTTTTAATTATCTCTATTTCTGTGTGGACAAGCCCACAGTTCTTTGTGGTTCTGTGTCCCTGCCACTTTATTGCTAGGAACATTGTTGGCGAAGGCAGAGCAAGGAGATATTTCAGATGCTATCCCATATAAAAAGTAATAACAGCACTTTTTGTCACTGACCATTTATAATCCCCTGCCTCTATGTTAGAAACATACTTTCTGCTACATGGAAATCTGCTTGTGGTCTTTTGCCTCTGAATTTCTGGAAATCATTTCTGAAACTCTATTTGAGAAACCCTTTAAAAATAATTTCATGGCTCTGTATCAATGCTTCTTTGCTAAGAATGTGAAATCTAAACTTGGATCGTGGACACTGACATTTTATTAGCTTGGAAAAACTGCTGTGCCTCAGATTTTACTTTTATTCACTCTAACCACTGAATCTTGAAGCACATTCATTCATTAAATAAATTCTGTATCCTCTGCTACTGCTGATTGCTAGTTATTAACATGCTGAAGCGTGCCTCAATCCTGATAGATAGGAGATAGACTCACGCAAAACGAGATTTTAACAAATGTTCTTGTATTTTTCATCCTCTCCCCTCTGTTAAAACATATTATGCATTTGTTTTGCTATTTTAAAAAAATGAAACTTGTGCAGCAAAGAACACCTTAATTTTCAGTTTGAACATGGAAAAAAAAAGTTTCACTGCCTCTCACTTCTCTAAATTTTGAGAATAATCTTTTACTTCCTTCAAGGAATTTTACTAACAACCCTTCCCTTAAATGGTTGCATGTCACCTCTCAATGTCCCAATGTTTTTCCATCAAGTTTAATGGAAAGTGTTGCATCAGTCAAGTCTCCACAGATTTCCCTATAGTGAGTGATTAATTACTTATTTTGAGGTAGCTTCTTACTTTAGGAATATTGGACATATCTCCCTCCCCTTTTTTTTGGTGGAGGGAGGCAAAACTTTCCAGAATGAGATGAAAATTCTGAACACAAAGTAACAATTATATTAAAATTCCTTTTTCTTCCATATTGTTTTACATTTATATACTAAAGATTTCTCAGTGCAAAGATTTATAAGAAATTTTAAAGTTTAAATGATAAAGATAGATTGTACCATTGATTTCCTAAGATAGAGAGTTAGCATGCAAAAGTGCCATGTAATGACAACATTCTTACTGAATGGAGTGATATTATTTACTAATAATCTGCACATTTGTTTATATGCTAGTATTGCATTCATTTTAAAACTTGCAGAACATGCTTAAAATTTGTGAATCATGAATATTTAAGTGAATAGAAATGAAGGCACATTTTTCCCAATAAGTCTACAATCTAGTGCTTAATGTATGCATTAATGGGGCTACTTGACAAATCACCTGTTAAATTTTAGGTGATAGCTTGTCATATATTAGTTATAAATAATTATAATATACGGCTATCATAATGCATGTGACAAAAAAATGGGAAAGGTAATTCCAATATATCCTTTATGTTGTCCCCCTCATTTCTTTCTCATTGCCAGAAAATTTTTTAAAAGACTCACTGTTTTGCATGGATTGGGATGATTCCAACGGTTAATGTAATGCCCCACTTTGCTAAAGAGTTTAATGGGAATGACCATTTGTCTCAGTTCTACTTCATACTTTCCAGCATCATGGCCAAAGGACAACAGCCCCACATCGAAATGTCCTCTAACACAACAAAATGCAGGCTAGGATGAAATGCAGCATGGGGTTGGCACCAAGTCAGAACTCCATTTCAGTTCCAGTTTTTCTAGACCTTTTCCCAGCTATTCCATTGCTGAGTACTCATCCTAAAAACTGAAGAATGTATTTTACAGAGAAGTGAAGGATTGTTATTTTTTTCCATTAAAACAATAGTGTTTGTAATGTGGAAACAAGGAATCCTGAATAAAAGTAGTGAAGTTCTTTTATGTTGAGAAAAGAGAGGATGTTTACATAGCCTGACACAAAAACTCAAATGTAGGAAGACTTAATAATAACTTCCTAGAGCAGCCTCAGCCTACAATGATCTGTTCCTTAATCATAAATGTATCAGTATTTATGGTGATTTTATATTCTTACTGTTCAGTTTTGCACGTCTTTGTTACGTACTGCACTGAACTGGTCTGATCTTGGAAACGAGGCCTGACAGGGTCTGTATAGTACTTGCATAGGAAGCCACCTCGGAATAGAGGATGATGGAGACAGGGAAATTTGGGTTCAAATCTTGTCTCAGGAATTTACTAACTGCATGACCATGGTTAAGTTGCTCAACCTCTCTGAGACTCAATAAATTTTCTAAAAATATGGATTGTAGACAGATAGCAATTTAGATCTGCATTCCCCAGATTAGAATATTTTCTTGAGAGTAGGAGTTGCTTCATTTTTTGCATTTGCATTCCTGGTGCCTACCATAGTACCTGGCATACAGTAGGTACTTAATAATTGCTTATTCATTGGTTGATAAGTCAGTGGAGAGCCTTCCCATGATGATTCACTGGAACTGATGTCTTGTTTCTCCAACTAGGTTTTAAATTTCCTGAGGATGATGTCTTTACTCTTTTAGGAACCACTCTTGATGATCTTATAGAATGTGGTGTGAAAGGGACTGCATATGGATTTGATGGATGGTTGGGAAAAGGAATAAATGAATATGTTCTCAGTTACAATATGCTAATCTGAAAAATAGGACCAAGCAACATCTTTTAAAATATTTTGTGGGAACTCTTTATTGGCAGAGTGGGATAAGCAATTGTTATCTGAAGGAGTTGGAAACAACATTGTCTAAAGAGCCAAGAGATCAGAATTCTTATAAATATGGTTCTGCTACTAATGTGTTATGGAATCCTGAGCCACTCACTTAGTTTCATAGATTTAGAATTAGAAGGAACCTTAGAGGATATCTGTCAAATTCCCCTCATATTATAAATAAGGAAGCTGAGGTCCAGAGAGGTTAAGTGACTTGGGTTTGTTTCTTTGTTCTGTGTTTTTTTGTTTGTTTTTGGCTAGGCAATGGGTTTAAGTGACTTGCCCAGGGTCACACAGATAGTGTTATGTGTCTGAGGCTGGATTTGAACTCAGGTCCTCCTGAATCCAGGGCCGGTGCTCTATCCACTTAGCCACCTAGCTGCCCCCAGTTAAGTGACTTGTTAAAGGTAACTCTGAGAGTACTAAGTCTGTCCTCCACTAATTGTATTTAATTTTAAAATTTTACCATAGTCTTTCCCACCATTCCATGATGAATAATTAGCATATAATTTTGAGTTATAATTTATTTCTTACTTCACTAGGACTTCCTTGCTGTGGGCATTCCCTCCCTCCACTGACACATATTCCAACCTCTCCACATTTTAGGAAGTTATCTTCCTAAACATCTGTATTCCCCCATCTCCAAATCATTACCTGGTGGCCAAACTTTGAATTTGGCCAGCCTTTAATCTCGGTTGAACCTTGGATAGCAGAGAGGATATGTTTCACCTGGCCAATACTTCAAAAGTTCCCAGGTTGACAGGATTACCAGAGGATGTACTCCATTGCAGTGTTTTCAAGAATCCAGCGTCACCTCCATGTATGCCCCCACATAACGGAAGCTCCTTCAGGGAAGGGACTGTTTCAGTTTTGTATTTGTATCTTCAGCCACAAAAAAAAAAAGGACATGAAATAACAGAATTGACAATCCTTTACTTGGTATTTCCATTTCTTTCTAAATGATGGGTTCTTTTCCTTAACGAAATGAATTTTCCATCTCCTAGTTGACCATTTGTGATGCCATACAGTTCATCTATTTGTGTAACCAACCTAGTGTCTTAATGTTTTTAAACCACTTATAATAAAATAATGATGAAGATAACATTTTGCTTTTGTATACAATTTAAAAATTTTCAAATTATTTTCAGATACATTATCTCATTTGATCCTTACAGATGAAATTCAGCCACAGACACATAAAGTGACTGTGTGACTTTGGCCAAGCCACTTCCCATCCTCCATTCTGGATTTTATTCTCCTCATTTGTAAAAAGAAGTTAGGCTGAATGATGCCTATGGTCCCTCTTATCTCTATAACTTTATCAATCCATATTTTCTCAAGGCTACCTGACTACTATCAAGACTAGAGTTTTCAACTTAAATTGAAATGCCAGCTTAGAAGTAGCAGGCTTCTTAAAAGATGCATTCAGTGCTGGCATCCCTTTTGTACTTGAGAGGTAACACTAATTTGTACTACTGGAGAATACTGAAGAGAAGAGTATAACTCAACCTTCCTCCTGGAGGAGTTTGATGCTAGGTTTAGATAATCTGTTAACAGAGTTTAGAGAAGGTCACCCAGTACTTTTATAGAGTCATTTTTTTTTGCGGATTACAGACTTAAAGCTGAAAGAGATCATATAGTTCAATGAAGGTCATCAATTTTGCCTCATTTTATAGGCAGCTGATGCCACCGTGGATAGATCACTGAGCCTGGAGTCAGGAAGGCTTGAATACAAATCCAGCCTCAGACACTTACTAGCTTTGTGAGGCTGGGCAAGTCTCTCAATTTCTGTTTGCTTCAATTTTCCCAAATGTAAAATGAAGATAATAATGACACCTTCCTTTTAAGTTTTGTGAGGATTAAATTAGTCAATATTGATAAAAAACATTATTGTGCCTGGCACATAGTAAGGGCTGTATAAATGTTTATTCCTGTCTCCTTTCCTACAGATGAGGAAACCAAGGCTTGGAGAGGTTTAGCTGACTTAATCAAGGTTGCAAAGATAATTAGTCATGGAGCTAGGATGGAAACCTAGGTCTTCTGGCCTCAAACTCTGTATTCTTTTCATCATCTTACTTAAAGCCATTCTGATGGCAGGAAAAACAAAAAACAAAAAACCCCAACAACTCCAGATAATGTTGTAGCAAGTTGGGAAGTCTACCTCCGGGGATGACTAAATTAAGGCATTTATTGTCTCCTCCTTTATATTCCATTTTCAATTGTAGGCTGTGTTAGGAGAAGGTGCAGAAAAGGGGGAACAACAGTTCCACAATACTTATTCTGCTTTGGTCAGGCCTCATGTGGAGTAATGTTTTCAGTTCTGGAAAAATTTCAGAGAAGACTTAGATGAACTAGATCAGGTGAGAGCAATCAGAATGATAAAAGGACTGGAGAAAATTGCCATGTGAAGATCAGTTAACAGAATTGGGAATGCTTAACATGGAGAAGAGAAGATTTTGAAGATACTATAATTGTCCTCAAGTATTTGAAAGATTGTCACCTGAAAGAGGGATTGGATTTATCCCATTTGACCTAGAGAACTGAAATCAGCAACTTGCAGAATTGCAAAGAGGTGAATTTAGAGTTGATGTAAGGAAAATCTTCCTAATAATTATTGAGATTGATCCCAAAGTGGAATCTGGGAAGGTAGTTAGTTCTTCCTCACTGGAAGTCTCTAAGTTGAGTTTGGAGTCAACTTGTTGGGGATCTCAGTCAGGGATGGGTTGGAATACATGTACTAAGAGGCCCTACCAAGTCTTTGATTTTGTGATTTTTCACCAATGGGAGTTATAACCCCTCCATCTCGAACGTTAGGTAGCTGTTGGTTCTAAAATGTAATAGCAATTTGGGACTGAAGTCACAGAGGAAAATCAATGAATTCAGATCATTCTTCTACATTTAATTCTGGATATGGAAAACTGACCTTGCCACAGTTTGTGACTATCAAAAAATATTGTCAGGAAGAAAGCAATTAATTTGGACCTGAGTGGTGACTGATTTGCAAGTCAATACTAGAGTTTGAGGGAAGCCATATACACCCTTAGGGAGGCAGTGGATGGATCTTAGGTAGCATAAAGCTTCATCTTATGCTCTGCTTCATGCAACACTGATGCACAAAGAGAAATCCGAGAAGTGAAAAATCCTCCATGTAAACTTGTTCCAGTAGTTCATAGTTTTTTTAAAAAATGGATTTACTATGATTCCTGCTGTGATACTGACAAAAAGAACACAAGGAGGAGCCATGCCAGGCTGCTTCTCTCCCAAACTGAATGGAAAAGCTAAACTTTAGTTTAAGAAACACATCATTCATAAATGTGGTACTTCTCAGAGGCATGAGTAAAGGGCATGGGAATACTGACCATCCTTCAGTGCCATTGAAGAGACCAGTGACAAGACTGTGGAAACAAATAGGTATCCCTAGAAAGAAGTTAAGATGTTACATCATCAGGCAGAAACTGTAGTACTGTAGTGTTTTTGTTTGTTTTCCCTTTTCAGAGATGGACTAAAATCTGCAGGAGTAAAAGTGTACCATGTTTAGGTAAGGTAGGCAGGAGGAAGGTCTCTTTCCTTCTACCTTTTTAGCCAAGTTTATTACAAAACTCTGATAAGTGAATTGCCCAGTTTGGCTTCCCAGTGCTATTTTTTTCAAAATGTTAAAAGACTCAGTGAAGAAGCAAGAAAAAAGGTATTTTCCACTTAGAAGAAAATTGACCTCTTAGCTAGTAATACAAACACATGCTACAATTACTGAAACCATTTAGCTTTTGGAGGAAATACAGGACTTCTTCCCCATAAGGCTGTTCTAAGGGCTGAATACTTTTGCAACTCTTTAACTGGACGTATTTCAAAAAGAAAAGGTTTTGTAGTACTCTTCATAAGAGTTGGAGAGCACTGTATTTCCAATATTGTTAAATCAAGTAGTGTGAAACCCCCCAAAAAAGGGGGGGTCTATAACTGGGGCTCTGATTGCACACTTTGCCTTCTCCCTCTCTTCTTCCCAAGTGACTTAAAGCAAGGGTCTTTAGTTAAATTGAAAATGCCCCCAAGGTGAAGTGCAGACAAGGCACAAAACCAACGCTCTCACCATGCTTTGACAAAATTATGATTTTTTTTTTCCTTGAGCAAGTTGGTGCACCCATACAGTATCTTGTATTGGAAACAACCAGGCATGTTTCTATGAGTGAATGAGTGAATGCTTTACAGAAGGTCCTTTCTGGCCTAGTAGATGGATCCCAGGGAGTGACGTCACCCGCCCCCTCCTCTGTGTGTGTATGGTGTGGAGTGCCTCCTTTCTTCATCTCTCCAGCCTCTCCTTTTTGCTCAGCTCTCCAGTCCTCAGTCAGCCAGTGGTCCAGGTTCAGGGAGACGCTTTTGGGCTTCGTTGAGCTTAGCCGTTCTGACTCTGGCAAACCTCTCGCCCGCACACGCACACACATCAGTTACACACACTATCACAACAGCTTTGCCACACATGGACCACCAGGATCCTATAGGATATGTGCCACGTTAAGAGGATTTTAAAACCACACAAACTAGCAAACAAAGAAGCATCTCCGATCACTTTATTCTTTTATTTTTTTGTCTTTTTTTTTCTTCCTCCAATTCTCTCTTTTTCCAAGCAGAAATGATTCTGAAATCCTACCCTACCACTGGGCTTTGATTCTATTCTTTCGTTTTTTCTCCTGGGTATTCCTCTCCCCCTTTCCCCACCTACCCTGTCCTGCTCTCCCCATCCATGAAATTTTCTGCCCCCTTTTGTTTGCACCGCACTTTTGGGGGGAAGAGAAAGAGACGGGGAGGGAAGCTTTGGGGGGACCCACGGAGTTGCTATTTCTAGCCAGACTCTACTAAAGAGGAAGAAGAACAAGAAAGAAGAAAAGCAGAAGAGGAGGCGGAGGGAGGAGAGGCGAAGCGGAGCAGGACCCCACAGCCAGGAGGAGCAAAGCACCCCGGAGCGGGAGGAGAAACAGCAGCAGCAGCAGCAGCAACAGCAGCAGCAGCAGCAGGCAAAGAAGAGAGAGCAGGAGGAGAAGGAGGAGGAGAAACCGCCGCGGCGGGAGCTGGCTCCAGAGGAGAGGGAGGACGGCCCGGGAAGAGGAGGAGGAGGAGGAAGAGGAGGAGGAGGAGGAGGAAAAAGGGGGCAGGGGTGGAGGGAGGGCGGGGGGACGCGCTCCTTTGGATGCCGGATTTCGGCTTTTTGGACTCACTCTCTGACTCTCTTACACTTCCCGGCTTTGGACTGGAAGAGCCGCACGAGGGCCAGGCAGCAGCTCGCACCGGGGCTCCTGCTGTGGCTGCAGCTGTGGCCGGACTGGATTAAATTGGCCGCCCGGAGACAGCAGCGGGAGGAGGAAGAGGGAGCGGAGAGGAGGTGGCGGGTGGCAGCGGCAGCGGCGGCAAGAAAGGAGGAAAAAGAGGAGGGAGGCATTGGTGGCGGTACAGCTGCTGCTGCTGCTGCTGCTGCTGCTGCTGCTGCTGCTGTGGCGGTGACTGGGGAGCAAACATGACCAGGTAATTCCCCCAAGCTGACCCTTCCCTGTCTCTCCCCCACCCCTCCTACTGTCGACCCTTCTTTCTTGCTACTTCTGGTTTTCACCCGCCGCCCCGCTTCAGGCGCCTACCCAATGCCCAGGCAGCCTCTGCTCGCACCTCCGGAGCTGTGCAAGATGTATGTGTGTGAAGGGCGCCTGGCACTCCGGCACGGAAGGGAGCGCACAGTTGGCTCTGCTCGGCCAGATGCCCCCTGCACGCTGCTGCTGCTGCTCTTAGGTGTAAATAGCTTTAGGAGAATATGAGTGAAGTGTGTGTGTGTGTGTGTGTGTGTGTGTGTGTGTGTGTGTGTGTGTGTGTGTGAGAGAGAGAGAGAGAGAGAGAGAGAGAGAGAGAGAGAGAGAGAGAGAGAGAGAGAGAGAGATTGTGTGTCTGTATGTGTGTGGGTATGGGTGCTTGCCCCTCACCCTGTGCTTCAGGGTACAGAGTCGGAGTATTTGGGACTGTAGAGGGGGGTACAAATCACTCACCTCTTCCCCAGCCCCCTGAGATTCTGCAACCGTGTTTAAAAAAGTCAATGGTGATTATGTTTGAAGGAGGGCTGGTTATTGTGAGGGGGCGATTCTTTCTTTTCTCTGAACTAGTGGGGAGAAGGAGAAATAGCAGGAATCAAAGTCAAAGCGGCTGCCATGGAGGAGGGGAGGGGGTTGTTGTGGAGACCTTAACCACACTGGAATCAAAGATCGTAGTCCACTTACGGGAACTGGTTGTGCGGTTGTGCACTGGCACACACACACACACACACACACACACACACATACACACAGAGTCATTATAAAGGATATACATGAGAGGTGCAGAATGAATATCTAGGAATATGAGTTATTGTAAAGAAAGTGAAAAAAACTCACAAAATCAGCAAAATTCCACACCTTCCTGGGGGCTTATTGTAACATTTATACACGTATAGAAAACTTGCTTTGTCTCCCTTTAGGTAGCCTTTATTATTTTATGAGCACTAATGGAGAAGGCATTTTCCTTACCCTAATTTTTATTTCCTTGAAAAAGAGGTGTGAGCCTGCTGTTCATCTGTCAAGTTTCCTGTGATTCAAAATATTATAAATTATCTATAAAGCCAGAGAATATCATCACTTGCATTTTTTTTCCTCTCCTCACACCTCCTAGTACAGGAATTTCTAAATCGTTTGGCTGTTTCTTTTGAACATTGTTGTGATTTTTCTGCCCTTCTAGTTTCTCTTGGGCATGGCAGATTCCATTGTTGCTTAGTAGGGTACATAAGGTATTTCCCTTGCCTTATCTTTCCTGTTAAAAGTTTTGTTTTCTAATATGTCCAGAAGTCTTATTGACTTAACACAGAACTGGCCAAGGTTAAATTCACTTGGGGGGATTCTTTCAATTCCGGTACCAGTTTGTGATAGGACTTTTGTCATGGATTTGCTTGTGAGCTGAAAAGGTTAAATCCCTTTAACTTTGTTCTTTATCTATCAGCCCTGTTGTACCTTGGTGATTGCATGGAAAGTTGTAGCAATACACTGATACTTCTGACCTTGTTGTTCTGTCTCCAATTTCTTGTGTACACACCCATCACACAACTTTAGTGAAACCAGGTGATGCCAGGACTTTAAAACACCCAATCTTTAGACAGAATACTAGTTTGAAGAGAAAGATTGGTTCCTGTGATAGATAATGCAATGCTTAGCATTGTTTTCTTTCTTCCTTTCTTTCTTTCTTTCTTTCTTTCTTTCTTTCTTTCTTTCTTTCTTTCTTTCTTTCTTTCTTTCTTTCTTTCATTCTTTTTTTGCAAATATAATGTGACAAATTTCAGATGGAAAATATTTTACTAAGTTAACAGAAATAGAGCAAAGATCTGTGTTGAGTGTCAGGTTTTTTTTTTTAATTTTTCACAGAACATATTCTAAATGAACTACACCAACTGAAATCCTCCCTGCCTCTCCCCACTCCAATAATTACATATTGTACTTTGCTTCTCAATGGAACTAGCTTTTTTTCCCTTCTCAATCCTGTGACATTTCTTGAATTCATCTTCCTAAGATCAGCTATTACTGTATTTTCTAGGTGTGAAATTGACAAGCTGGTCAGTTTCATAAAGCTGTCAAATTGTGTCCAGTAAAAAAAATTGCTAAAAGCTGTAAATGTGCTGGCATGGAATTTTTCTTTTGTGAAGAAGAGAAAGCAAGGGGGTGGCAGATTGAGGGGGTTATTAATTGGAGAATTTTTAGAGGAGTTTGCATTCTAATTTTAGTTTTATCACTGTGCTCATGTGGAGAAAGGAATTTATGTTTCTTTCACCCAAGAAGTGGCATCCCGTTTGTGTCTATGGACATTAAATGCTGAAAGCATCAACTAAGTCAAAGACAGTTCTTCTTAAGAAGCTCTAAGATTCATGGTGGTGTGTGTTTCCCATTCCAAGATGTCAGGAATGGCCTTTTAAGAGGAAAAGAGTACATAGCTTTTCATGCTTCAGATTGTAATTTATCATTTAAAATGTGTTTTTGCATTTTGCAATTAGTATAGTACGTTTTTAATGATATGAAAAGAGATTTGTGAATTAAAATCGTTGTGACTATTACATAATCCAAATCCGAGTTATGCCTGTGCCACAACTAAATGTAAAATAGTGAAATGTTTGGCACTTAACTGAACATGAAAAACAAACTGTGAGGTGAAAAACTGTATAAAGTGTTAAATACAGCCAGTGATTGAAATTTGACTTTCAAGTTTGCTATCCAGTTAAAGTCGGGAACATGTCAGGGACCAGAACTGAGAATAGGGATCCCCCTTCATGTGCTGTTATGTTTGCTGAACCACTAGGGGCCTGTATAACTGTTCTTATACAGTAGACACTATTGCATAGCATATGCAAACTCTCATTCAAACATTTAAAAAAATCAGCTAGGCAATCCCAAAAAAGTTATTTGCCTTCTTGTTACTGTTATAATTCTTTAGTTTTATGAAAGTGATTGTCAGGTTTTTCACTGACCATATATTAGGAATTTTTGACTACAGTAGTCATAAGAGGAAAGAGTGTGGAAAGGGATGGATTTGTGTGTGTGTGTGTGTGTGTGTGTGTGTGTGTACAAATTCATATATGAGTTCATTTTCTCAGGATATAACCTCTTTAAACAAATAGGAAGGATTGTAACATATGCCTTCTTGATTAGGCTGGCAATAATGTCTTTTGCATAATGCAAGTATAAGGTTAAAGATAAATGAAAACAAAATAGCTTTAAAGAAGATATAGACATAGATGAGTGGTGTATTTAAGCTAGCTTTGTACGTACTGTGTAAGTTTGCTAGCGCGGAGAATTTGAGGCTATGACTGAAGTTTAGTCAGCGCTTATGGGACCTAGAGGGAAGATGTACCATGCATTTTTGAGTGTCAGTTTCACAAACTTAAAATCAACCAACCATGGCGATCTTGATAGACATTAGGCAATTAGGTCAAGTATACTTATTCTGTTCCTTTGTTGATTTTCAGTTTTTCAAACTGACAAGGCTGGCCATTTGTAAAAGAGTATAATTTAAGAATTTACATATTGGATTTCCTTCAGAAAGAATCTGATTTATCAAGCCATGGGACAATTCTATTTTAGAAGGGATTCTGAGGATAAATCATAAATCACTAAGGTCACACAGATGGAAAGTGTAGTTTCAGGACACATCATTTTCATTGGGATGTATGACTCTGAAAACATCTGACTTTTGTCCCAGAATGTAGTGTAATTGTGGGTGGTCAGAAAGTTGAAATGTGTTCTCTTGTTTTGGAAGATATCTCATACATGCACCATTTTCTTTAGCAGAGAGAATTTGTGATTTTTAAAAGAAACGTACTCAGAAAATATTGGAGTTTTGAAAACTCTTAAGTCACCTTCATTCATTGGCACCTGTTTAAGTTTCAGGGATTTTGAAGAATCAAAGAAATGATGAATGCTATAGCTTCCATGCAATAGTCTATTTAATCCTCAAAAATATGCTTTCAGGAGTTGTAGTAGAAAAACACCCTGATGCAAAGAAATATGGGGCATGAAATTTGAAGAAAATAAATGGATTCTAAGAGTTTTTTCTTAAGGTTTCTCATTGGACAGGCATTTTAGCAAGAGAGAGTTTTTTTCTTTTGCTAGGCATATGTCAAATTTCTCATCTGCTTATAAAGATGTTTACCTTGTATATTTAATTTTAACACTGTTTGACTTGTTTGAAAAAGGGCTTTTGAAGAAGCACCTTATTAGGTGTACAATCCAGAAGCCTGGAGCAAAACTGGTGTGTAAAATATTTCTTCTTATATTGTCAATGATTGACTAGGTTGGAATAAAGGATTCTCTGGGATCTGCTTGATTGAAAGATCTTCTATGGTATTTCTACTAAGAAAATCTAATGATGTAGAAAAAAAATATCATTTAGAAATGCTTTACTTGAAAATTCCATCCACCCCCCCCCAAAAAAAAGAAGCACATTGTTCAAGTTTCTGTTTATTCCCTGAACCAGGGTACATCTAATATAAGTGAAGTTCATTTGGGAATTTGGTTTCCTTACAAATAATCTCATTTGCTTCTAAATTGTGATTGGTTTGAAAACACAATGCCTGCCTTGAGTTTGGTTTTGACAATTAAAATATGCAAATTTTACTCTTGCAGATTTCAACACAGTATTAATTTATAAATAGAGTGGGCCAAATAATCTGAGTATTATGAACTTTTGTTTTTTAAATTAAATTTTGTTTCATTTGTCTACAGTAGAGGTCTTTAATTCTCTTTTTGCCTGTGTATTCTTATCACAAATAGAATCATATGTAAGTTAAGCATTTTCCTTGGGTTAAAAAGAAACAACAAAACTCCAAACTTTTGTGATATTAAATAGCAAATGCATTAAGGCTTCAGCAGTTAATAGAACTTAAATATTAGCATCCCAAAAGAGTGGTGCTAGACTGCTCAATTGACGAGCTAGAATAGTTAAAACAAAGGATATTTCTTAAGATCAGCCGACTAGGATTTCTTGTTTCTTATTGGATAAGCATTTATTTGCCATATAGCTTGTATATATAAGATTGTAAATATTCTTTTGCCTTGCCATTTTATTTAGACAATATTTGTTTTAGTTTTCTTTGCTTTTGTAAAGGTAGATAGTATGTCCTAAATGGCCTCTACAGCCCAGGGTATGATATTTCCTGTCAATATAATTGAAATACTACCTATATCTGTGCTTTCTTCCTACAATCCCCCTCCTCTGAAATGCTTGGAATTTTTTTTTTCTCTTTTATGCAGTTAAAAAAATATGTATTTGGGAGTGATCAGCATGCTGACATTTAGGACTAGAAGCATGCTAATTAATAGGACCTATTGGTTGCTACTCACACTATACCTTTTGGACCTTATGGCCTAGAATGAACACAGAAGGAAATCTTGAAATCCTTTTGATTCAGAACTGTTTTACAAAAATGATTTTCCTATGTTGTCATTTTTTAAAGACCACTTATCAACACAGCCTCAAAAGTGTGACAGTTGGAAAAACCAAACTGGGTAACTCCATCTCTGGTCTGTTAGGTCAAGTAGGTACACAGATCTAAATGAGAATACAGTGGGGCTTGTCCCACAACTGGAGCAAGCCTCGTTTTCCTTTGCAAACGTCTGCTCTTTTGCTTTGGATTTCAGTCGCCCCATTTGGCACCATCCCATTCTGTGGGCTTCTGTCTGAAGCTAGGCTTTCTCTGTTAGTTGTTTGAATTCATTGACTGGAAATACACCTTACATTTTGCTTTTTCTTTGACATTCTGATTACAATATCAGAAGCTTTGAGACCTTTGTAATACAATTGTTTACTGAGTTTGAACATAGTAACTTGCCTGTTTCATAAGGTTGATTGAATTTAGAAATTCCTTATTGTCTTTTTTTAACTGCCCTTGAGCTATATTCTTTAATGTAGAATTAGCTTAGCAAATTGAGATTTGAACATTGCATCTAGAAAATAACACTTGTATATTATTTTCTTGGAAATTTACAGAAAGGCTTCTTTAAAATATGTGAAGTGACAGATGTACTCATTGATCTACAAGTCTGAAGTCCGCAAGATCCTAGATAACCTTTTAAAGTTTGGGGAAATGGGCATGTATTAATAGAATGGAATAACACTAATTTAATAAATATTCATAAAACATTTATTTAGGTGTCTTCCTCTCTGAGGTCGGTATTGCATATCCAGTTTACATAAAGATCTGCAAATACATGGAATAACATTATTTCCCCAGCACTCTGTTTTATATCTATCTTTTCCTTTAAATGGAGTCCCACCAACTGTCTAACCCTAAGTCCTACCATCTCCAGGAAACTTTCCTCACCTAACTCTAGTCTTTGGCTAATCCTTCAGTGTACATAGATCAGACCTCCTGAATCAACTCTTGAAAATTAATTATGATTTGTACACATTTACACTGATTCTATGCTTATCTTTTTTCCCTTTCAAATTAAACTTTAAAAAGCTTGCTAGGAGAGGGGACCATGCATTTTCTTAAATATGTACTTTTCTGGTCCTAGGATAAGTTTTGACTGGGCTACTAAAAAATGAAAGCCTTTTTTGTATGGACATTTTATCTCCATATTCTCTGCCTTTTGCATATTAGAGAGTAATTAAAGTGAGTTTTTTATTATTACCTAAGTATATATATTTGTTTAAATGTAGAAATTACTGTAGAATGGAAAGTTTGTTCAGAGTTTTGTTTTGTTTTGTTTTTTCACTGTTGAACAACATGGTCATCATTTAACATTGCTTTTCTTAAAAGTATTTATTTAAAACACAGATTGGAACTGATTCTACATGGAATGTGAAAATCGATTATTTTCTTGGGAAAAAAAAAGAACCTCTTAAGAGTGTCGATTATATTTGATGTTGACCTGCAGTTTGATGAAAAGTTTTTAGAAAAGCAAGCAAATAAAACCTAGAACTAAAAGTAGGGCTTTTTTTGGGGGGCTGGGGGATGGAATCACAGTGTATCTTAGAAAGCTGCTTAGCGAATTGCCCAATGCAGCTGTCCTTCCCTGAAAGATTAGGTTTCAAAAGCAATGATGGATGTTGGATGCCTGGAGCCAGTTGTGAGGTTTGCTCTGAGGTCAACAGTACTGATGGAGGATAGGAATTTACTGCCTTCTGTCTCTACGTAAGATCAACCAGTATAATTTCAAAGGGAAAAAAATGATACTGGACATATAGAGTGCTGAGATAATGTTCCAGCACAGGTCAAAAACATTTGTTTTAGATGTTCAAAATAGATTATCCTCTCCTCATCCCCTTTCCCTAAATAAATGAGTGTATATTATTCTTTTTTTTTTAATAGATATGCATATGACATACCTTATAAGCACACTTTAGCATTTTGAAATATTAAGTTATTCAAATTTTAAAGACTTTTATGTGAGGAATACCATCTATAAATTCATATTGCTGAGGCAAGACAATCAATAAGTATTTATTAGCTGTCTCATATATGCTGAGCAGTGTGCTAAGAGCTGGAGATATGAGAAAAATAGCCAAAAGCAGTGCCTGCTTTCAAGGAGATTGCATTCTAACAGGGAGGGCAACATATATGAGAGTTGTGAAAAGGATGAATTAGAGGTGAAGGGCTTGAAACAAGGGAGACCATTTAGGAAGCTGTTGCAGTAGTTCAAGGGAAAGATGTTAAGGACCTGAACTAGTATGGTAGCTTAATAAGGGGAGAGAAGGGCATTTGAGTGAGAGATGCTAATAGAGTTAGACAAGGCAAAATTTCAGAAGTGATTGGATATATTAAGAGAGGAAGAATGAGGAGTTGCAATAGGTATTTTATTTTTTAATGAATCTTTCTAAAATATTTGACTAAATAGAAGAAAATAAATAATAGACATTGGGATGGCTCTACAATACTAAATCCACTTGATACTCAGATTGACATTTTAATTACTTCTTGACTCAGAGCTAAAAATGATTAACTTATAGCCTGGGGGGGGGAAATCATCGAAGAATCTCTCATAAATTATAGCTCATATGTATATATACATACATATATATGCATACATACATACATACATGTACGTGTGTGTGTATATGGCTTTTTTTCAAATGTCACCTTTGACCTATCTTATCTTTGGGAACATCTGGCAACATGTGAACGTATTGAATGTGCTCTAAGTATTCAATTTCTGTAATTCTCTGTTAATCTGAAGGAAGGGTAATAGGTAAAGGTCAAAATCCCCTAAATTTTCTTGGAATTGGCAAACATGATACTTAAAAATGTATCTTCCCCTTGGGAATAATTCAGTAAACTATACCTGCTGATATAGTGGTCCAAATCCAATTCTGGTGCTGTGTTTCTGACCTAAGGTTAGTGCTGCAAGTGGCCTGCTGAGAGGATCTGGGCCAGCCTCCTGCCTTTAGGTCAGGCAGAAGGATAACTAAACCACTCTGAACAAATAGTTGCCTAATTTCTTCTTAAATATCTCAAGGGATGAAGACTCCAAAGTCTAGCTCAGTACTCCAGATATACTAGCTCGCTATGCAGCAAATTTTATTGACAGTTTCAGGTCACAGTCAAAAATCTTTATAGATGAAACAGAAGCCAGAGCCCAGAAGGGTACAGTGCCTCCTTAGAAAAACTCAAATACTTTATAGTGGTCGTCATTCGGGAACTTTAGAGCAGATTATAGGATAATGCCAAAAGGAGAAGTAGGGATACAAGTCAACTAGTCAAGTCAACAAACATTTGTCTAGGTGGTATAGTGGATAGAGCTCTGGGCCTAGAGTCAAGGAAAACCTGAGTTCAAATGTGACCCCAGACACTTCATCACTCTATAACCCTGAGCAAGTCACTTAATCTTTCTCTTTCTGTATCTGGGTTTCCTCAACTATAAAGAGGATCATAATAGCACTCACCTCATCGGGTTCTTGTGAGGATCAAATGAATTAATATTTGTAAAGTGTTTAGCACAATGCCTAACACAGTAGGAGCTTAATAAATACTCATTTCCATTCCCCATTCCCTCCCCCCACACACTATGTGATAGACATTGTGTCAAGTGCTGAAGAATAGAAAAAAAAAACATCTCCTACTCTTAAGTAGCTTACATTCTAACGGAGGAGGACAGTAAGCAAACAACTATATACAAACAAGATACAAACTGGACAGGAACTATGGCAGAGGGAAGTCCTAACATTAAGGGGGATCAGAAAAGCCTCTTTTCCAGAAGGTAGGATTTTAGCTGGACTTAAAGGAAGGAAGGACAGACACGAGATGGAGATGAGGCTTGAGATAATTGCAGGCATGGAAACTCACAGTCAGTAAAATTGAACAGTTAGGAGATGGTTTT
Organism: Phascolarctos cinereus; assembly: GCF_003287225.1. Classification (NCBI taxonomy): domain Eukaryota; kingdom Metazoa; phylum Chordata; class Mammalia; order Diprotodontia; family Phascolarctidae; genus Phascolarctos; species Phascolarctos cinereus. The sequence goes on from NW_027555847.1 coordinate 116,122,208, forward strand.
TCCTGTGCTAACAAAAGTCGGGGGGCTGGTGCCACTTAGAGTATATGGAGGGGTAAGAATAAGGTGTAAGCAGACAATAAATGTAGGAAGGGGCCACGTTATAAGCCAAACAGAGGATTTTTGTATTTGATGCCAACGGGAGCCAGTGAAGTTTTATACATCAGGGAGGGGTGGCGGTAACACGGTCAGACCTGTACTTGAGGATCATCAGTTTGCCATCTGAGTGGAGGGTGAGCTGGAGTGGGGAGAGGTTTGAGTTAGGGACACCGAACAAGAATTATAAATAGGGTGCTTCTATCCGAACCAAAAGGCTCACCTGTCCTTCAGAAACAGGTGCAAAGGTCAAAGGGTATTAAATGGAATACTGCAATGTGGATTTTTTTCGAGTTTCTAGCATTCATGTATTTGCTTGAAACAGTAGAATAGAAAATCAGGTTACTGTTCTTAGAAAATTGGTCCTGACGAACTCTTAAGTTTCCTTCTAGCTCTGAAACTCCACCATTCTATCTTCCCTTACCAAGAATTTGAATTGTCCCATCACCATGAGAGTGGAAGTTGTTAAATGCAAATGCCTTTCTATAGAAAAGTCTCTGAAATCTCAGGCAGGCTGTTTCACAGCTGCCCAATAGGTAAGGAATCAGAAGCACTTTGATAAAGAGGAATATATATCCAGCAGGGATATCTGAAGAGCAGCGGTCCATCAAAGCAATGGCATTATTCCAAGTGACTGATATGCATTTTATTTGTTGGCAGCTTGCCTACATAATTTTAGCTGAAAAGCTTACATCAATTCAAGTAAGACATTTCAAATACTATGTGTTTTCTATTTACCAATTAATTTCATTGTCAATAACAAATAATTTGATTATTTTTTCTATTTTAACCTATTTTATAAGAGTAGAGGTTTTTTTTTCAAGGTATCATATGCATCAGTGGTCTATTTCTGATTAATCACAGTTTTACAAATAGCAAAGTACATGTTGCTAGGTTTGTTTGATGACTTGGAAAATTGTTTTGTACTTAACATAAGGAACCCTGAAGATTTTCATCAGACACAGCAGCATAATATAATGTTAATTCAGAAAAATTTTCTGACATTTTTATGTTAAACTTAGGTATTTTTTTTAAAATCAGTGTTTCTAAGGTATCATTTCATACACATATATACATTCTATGTGCCTCCCTATGATGATAGAACACTATTTCTGCTTTCTTATATCATTGCTTTGGTCATAGACTATAAACTCCTAGCCTAGAGAGACATAGTAACATAGTGGAAAGAGCACCGGTTTTGAAATTAAAAGGTGTGAGTTTGATTCAGGGTCTGCCTTAGATGTATGTCTCAATCTTTCTGGCCCTCAGTTTCCTCACCTATAAAATGATGACTTTGATCTCTAAGGTCCCTTCTACATCTAAATGGTATGATTCCCAGAAAATATACCAACTGTGTGATGGTGGCAAAATTCTTAGCCTTTTGAGCCTCAATTTCTTAATCTCTGAAATGGGGATACTAATAAATAGCCTTTCTCACAAGGCTATTAGGGGGAAGCACTTATGTAAATCTTTAAAATCTACGGAAATGATGTGCTTCTTCTTGTGGTCTTTATTTTTGTTCAGTGTGTAGCACAATAAACCTTCCAAAAATATTCTTGGGTAAGGTTGCTTATGAGCTAATCAGTTAATAATTATTTCAAGAAATATTATTACCCAGATCCAGTTGCCACATGTGAAACTGTTGACCATACTCATTTCAATCATTTGTTTATGACTGTATGGACAAAGATTTTTTTTTTCTGAAGGAAAATAGAACTTTAAGGCATTTCTGTCTAAGATAGATTTTTTAATTTATGAGTTACGATTCCATTTCTCATTAGGTTAGAGTATCAGATTATTTTAAATGGGTAAAATGAATCTGATTTCTACTTCTGTGAATGCTTTATTGTTTTATGAGTGTTTCAAATAGCTGCTATTGGTGAGATCAGCATACAAGGAGCAATTAGAGGGCGTTTTATTAATAGCAAGGCTGATGAGCATACTTTCTTTGGAAAGTCTCTAAGCCAATGGGATGGCTATATGGGCCTTGAACAGTAAGGTAATTATGGGTTTATTGATTTATAGAATTTTAGAGTGGAAGGGGAACTTAGATGTCCTTTAATTCAAGGCTTCTTTTGACATTCTGGTGAAGCCCACGAACTACTTATCAGGGCAATGCTTTCTAAAGCATTTTTAAAATATATGTGATTGAAAGGAAACCAATTCTATTGAAATATCAGTTACCAGTTTATATATTTTAAAAAGCACAAATTCATGGACCCCAGGTTAAGAACCCCTGCTCCAGTCCAACACTCCAACCCCACTCCACTTTTGTTGAGGGGACTAAGACCTAGAAAGATGAAATGAATTGCCTAAGACCA